>NW_027526233.1:92255335-92526396 GCF_048455015.1 Haemaphysalis longicornis
CAATTCCTTTTGTGTCAAAAATCTTGAGACTCAAGCCGAACGAAACCACGTTTTCCGAACAAACTGTTACAATCGACAGTAAATGTTGCAACATAAAAAAAAAGAAACAAGAATGTTTGCAAAATTCTGTGCATGAATCCTGAGACTAAAACTAATTCACAACCATAAACTATGATTGAGGTGTCTATTAATAAACATTCTGGCAACTTCCCTTAAAACTTTACAGCCAAGCACATACCAAATATCAAGATACAAGCAATTATGAACTTCCTTCCCTCCGAATGCAATGAGGTGGACAGAGCAGTCTGAACTATAAAGAACATTTATCTTTGACCCATCCTATAGCCGGTATTAATTGAAAAGTTTAGCTGTCAATTTCTTTGTTTGGCAACACTGAAATAGCCACGAACATGGCTGATCGCGCCACGGACATGGCGCGGCTCGTGCCACTGCGGCCGCACGCCGAAGAAAAATATAACACCGACGTGTGTCGCCTGCTCCGTTTCAACCGATTCTCAACAGTGGTGTCATCAAAGTTGTTATTAAAAGCACTCGCATTGGAGTCAAGGCATTACTTTGCGTTCGGCGGGCTAGAGCTTGGAATGTCCAAACCATATCATGCGCTTAGCACGGACAAGTACCGCCGTCTTGCGGAGCTCGATCGAACCCCACACTAAACATTTTTATTCTCAAAAGGGTTCGTTCAGCTTGTCGCCGCAGGAGCACCCTCATAACACAATATTTTACACCGTTTAGGGTGCCTGGATTCTGTCGCTGCAGGAGCACCTTTTTCTGCGCAAAATATCATAGTCTGTTTACTTAGCACCCCAATCTGAGGAGCTTTTCCTGCAAAAGCACCCACCTAAAGGGGTACAAAAAGGGTGCATCATCCTCGGTTCACAAATGGTGCTGCAGCTGTGCAGCCACATATGGCACAGTATGACACACAATTACGGTATGAAACATTCGTGCTTTCCAAGCTCCGTTCTACGAGACATTCCATTGAAGCTCAATGTCAGCTGATAATTTACTTGAACTTTTTGACCCACCGATTTTTGAAACATCTATTTATAAAGTCTAATATTACAGCCAAATTGCAGGACAGAAGTTGTATCATTAGAGGTTGTTGATTATTCGAAACGGTGTTAAAAATTCAATTTTATGTTCATTTTGCTGAACTGCAGTGCACATCCTTCGAGCTTCACTGCAAGGCATAAACGTGTTATGCAGTGAAAGCAAGTAGGCGTGCAACACATCAACTGCACAAAAGTTCTTTGAACCTTAAAACCCTTGGCTTCTCAGCACTGCATCAAACTTCCAATCACGGTAGCTACCCGCAATGTTTAGTGCCTTATTCTTGAGCTGAGCAGAAAAACTCAATATTAAGGCAGACCAAATACAATATGTATACTTCCCTCCGTACTGTGGCTTTATTCTACCCATAAAAGTTGGGTCCTCACTGCCACTTATTTTATTTTACATTATTCTTTTTGCTTCATGAAAAATGACCCCACATAGCAATACTAAGAACTGTAAACATCACAGAACAATGCATATGAGTTCCCTGGTGAAGCCCATGGTTGAAATGTGATGACATTGTTGCTATAGCTAGTTGCTATTTTATCATGAGTCTAGCTTGTGCATGGTGCCTTGCAATATGTCGCTGCTGGTGGATGTGGGGTCATTTTTCAATGTTGCAAATGAAAAGCCAACAGCCAGTGCCCATTAGTTTCGTCTAGTATTACGAGGTGCTTCATGGGAAGCATCAAACCCGTCTATAGCCCTTTTTAGAGTTGACTAGAAGTAAAATCAGCAAAATAGTATCGATAAAACGTTCAGCATCTTTTTTATTAGCAGCTTTAGTGTTGCTACTTTCCATATTTAGGTTTTTTTCTGCTTTTCTTAATGACATTTTTGTTTCGCTGAGAAGGTGCATAACCAATGAAAGCTTTTCTGTAAACCTTTGGTAAATATGCAATTGTTAGAAAATATTTTACTAAATAAGGCAGCTTAAACTGAGAATACTTGCATTTAGAAACATTAAAATCAATTTAAATTGATCATACATTTCTGGCTGTTTTTACACAAAGCTGCACATGGGATATTAAGTGCACCGAAGAGGAGGGCTCTGGATTAGCATTGGCAACTTTGGGATATTTATTGTGGACTTAAATCTCCACACATGGGCATTTTCACTTTCTGCCTCCACCAGGAAAATGGTCACCAATTTAGAGAGCTATTCTTACTAGTATTTGACGTACATTTTAAAATAATCTCAAGTATTATAGCCACAATATTATTCTCTACAACAAGCACCCAGCGGGTGCTGTTATAGAGAGATTGTGCACTACACCAGATCCTGTACTACACTGTCGAGAGCTTTGCCATCTACAATGACCTCTACAAAGCAAGCTAATACTGGTAAAATGTTTCATACCGCAAGTACTGCATGTTCAAAGCTCACGTGTGAAGTACAGATACTGGTGCTTCAGCAAGAACCGAAGATGAGCACCCTTATTGGTTCTAAAAAAAAATAGACATGGAAAAATGCTTTAAGCAGGATTAAGAAACAGGGTTGAAAAAAAGTGAGCAAGCAATTCTTTCAAAATGTGTAAAGCAATGCAAACAAATATTTATTTCAACTTCATGTCTACAAAAGACAATCTCATTAAGGCTGGTAATGGGGTCTTGGGTAAAAAAAGAGCAGGGAGCACTTATATAAATGCTACAGGGAACCTTCAAGCCAAAAATTGCTTGAGCACTTAAACTAATCACTGTTGAACAAATTCATGAAAATTGAATGGATGAAAAACCAGCGGTAAACACAAAGAACAACGGGACAAGCTTATCCCGTCGTTCTCTTCCGTACCCTGTGTTTTCCGCTGGTTTTTCATCCATTCAAACATGTACCAACTAGCACAGTCCGACGCCTTGGTATCATAAAAATACGAATTGTCACTCCTTACAGACAGTTGGAAAAAAGAAAGTATAAAGCAGGTGACAAAATTAAAATGACAGCAGATTGGTTAACTTTTAATTTTAAGTGATAATATAAAAAATAATGGCATGAATGAAAGTGAGCAGCAACCAAAGGACCATGATGCTAGGCCGACATTCCACTTTGAAGCAAAATATCCGCTTTCAACGCTACATAGGCGAAACACGCAATGAGGCAACCCTTTAGGCCCACAAAAACAATATAATCTTTAAAAAAGCTACAATTTAGTTGACAAAAACTGACCACAACAAATTGGAATTGACAACTAGATACAGTTGTCACACCCAAGCAAGCCGGCGAAAGATGAACAGATATCTAGCTGTCCTACCCCCTATTTGTGCCCTAGCCTCTGATCCGCTGCAGCAAACAAAAAAATTGTTTATAGCTTCGAATAAAGTCCTTGGTTAGAGTATTATATTTGTTTCCATCAAACACAAAAAAATGCATGGTAAAGCGCTGACAATAACTTTGTCTACTGCGGTTCCTTCATGGTGACATCACCACAGGAACCAAAAATACAATACAGTGCATTAAAGGGGCCATTTGGACAACATAGAAGTTCGTTTCGTTCGAAATATTTCCTGTTTTATAGTGCCCCCACCACTTGACTGGCAGCAAATGATGCTGCATTCACTGAGAAATTAATTTAGGTTAAAAGTCTGATTCTCCCACCATATCGTGTGTTTTTGGGATGTCAGCAATGAAGCCATAAGTGCGTGTGATCAAACAGACTACTTCGTCACTCGGGTCTGCAGCCTTGCTAGCCATCAGTCCTCCCAGGTGGAGCTACCATACTCATCCACGAACTGTTGTTTGCCATTGCTTTGTTTTTGACCGCGTCTGCACCTGGCTTGTTTTCGTTACTGTAGAAAGTAATGGTTTTGTGAAACATGGGTTATCCTCGACAAACAGGGTCACGTAAGACAACATCGCCTATGCCAATCGGCCAGTGCCGTGCAGGCCAACTCCAAAGCGGCGGAGTGCTGTCCACCTAAAACAAGCATAGTGCACGCCGTACCAACAGCAGTGCGCATCGATACTTGTATGTTTACGCGTATTTTCGTAATTTTCATTGTTTACTGCCCCATTTTTACTGCTGTAAAATGAATATGCATTACATTTAAGTGCAAATAGCTCGCTTGGCATGCTTATAAGGCCTGCCCTATTTGCGTTTGCTTTTGCCGGCCTCAGCCAATCGCACAGCTGGGGACATATGACATCATAGGTACTGCTGTGGGAAATGAGCTGTTGGGTCGCATGGCCATTCCCTTTTTCCTAATTATATAGCTTATTCGAGTGAAGTGCGCGTTAAAGATGGTGTCAGTATGATTCTAACGAGGCAATCTGTCAAATGAACCAAACTTGTGCGTTGTCTGCATGGCCCCTCTAAGCAAAGGCAAGGCAGCCAATTTTTTTATTTAGGCTGCCTTCATGCACACAGTAGTGCTCTATTGCTGCCAGAAACTCATTACGGGACTTCTGACATATTTACAGTTGCAATAAAAATCAGAAATAGAACGAAAAATTATTGGAAACTCCACAATGTCCAAAAACAAAGGAATAATGTGTGAGTGAGCTACCTAAAACACTGCGACAGAAGATCATATTCATCAAAGCAACTAATAAAAACCATGGCTAGTGCATAGCCACTACGCAGCTCATTTGTTAAGAGCTTATGTGCGTCCCCACAAGTTGGCTGTGTAAACCTACCGACACCTAACAGAGTCCAAGGTTCGACGAAAACTTGTCAGGGGAGGGTTATTCATTGATGAAATACAAACAGGCAGGCACTCGCCTGGTAATACAAGCAGGCACTCGCCTGGTCAAAAACAAATAAACAAATAAAGACATTTTGGGCCCCTACTGGCCTTTGATCATAATGAAAGGGGGGTGAAAGGTCGCGATTATTTATAGGTTTGGTGGTGCAGAGTGCGCATGTATATCTCGGGGAGACTACCCCGCGACTGGTTAATCGTGTTTTTAGTTGGTTGAATATGCACTGATTCTAAAAGTAGTCGTGTCGACAGGCACTTCTCTGATGCGATTATGCTTGCGGAATCCCAATCGATGACGTGGTCAGTAGCCAGGTGATGATCCGCCAAGGCATTTCAGCTTGCATTGCCTTTTTTGACATCGTTCTGGTGCTATTGAATTCTTTTAAAAATTTCCAGTTTCACCTATGTAGGATTAGGAACGAAAAAGAGACGCCGACCAGTCCAAACAAAACGTACTGACGTTTCGGCTTCCAGCACGAAGCCTTGTTCACAATAAATGCATCACCAGAAGTGGGTCATTTAAGTGGGCTTGAATAATCGCTGAAAAGAGCATGCGTAGATCGGGTTTAGATTTCAGTCATTACGATTGACTGTGTTAGATGTGGTCTGAATGATTAGTGATTCCAGATGTAGCCGTGATGCTGTCACTTTTTCTGTAGTTACGATTCTTGCATTGCCCCAATCAATCTTGTGGTCATTCACGACGGCGTGTTCGGCTTTTATTCTTTACGTCACGTGCGTGCTGCTGCAGACGATTCTTATAATTTCCTGATTCCCCGATATACACGCCACTGCAGTCTGCACAAGGTATCTCGTATACCACACTGGGGAAGCGCTCCTTGGGAAAGCGGTCCTTGACTCTCACGAGCTCATGGCGCATCTTTTTGGCTGGACCGTGGGCCACCTGCATGTCATATTCCCATAGGATACGTGCCAAACATTCACTTGTTCCTGGAAGGTAGGGCACAGGAGCTCGCTTCATCGGGGCAGGAGGCACGTCCAGTTGTCCCCGTCGGGTCAGTTGGCGTTCCGTTGCGTTTATAAAGTGCCTCGGGTAACCGCAGCTAGCCAGGTCGTCCCGCACCTTTGCCGTGTCCACCGCCGCATCCTCGGGCTTCGAGCACAATCTTTTCGCACGCTGCAGTACCGTGCTAACAACAGCCCTCTTGTGGGAAGCGGGGTGCACGGAGTTGAAGTTCAGGTAGCGGCCTGTGTGCGTTTCCTTGCGGTACATGCTGAAACGTGGCCTCTGGCCCTGCCGAGACACGAGGACGTCCAGGAAAGGAAGCTTGCCATCGGCCTCCTCTTCTGACGTGAACTTAATGGCACGGTCCATACTGTTGAGGTGGGCCAGCAAGCTGTTCGCCGCGTCTTTCTGAACGACGCAGAAACAATCATCGACATAACGCAAGAACACTTGGTTGAGGGGCAAAGGAGGCTAGCGTGCGTGCTTCCAGCGCTTCCATGGGCAGGTTCGCCGCCGTGACCGAAATAGCGGCACCCATTGGAGTCCCCTGCATTTGCTTGTAAAAATGGCCCATAAAGACGAAGTACGTATTGTTCAGGCAAAAATCTAGAAGCCTGCGTAGTTCTGGCACATCCATCGGTGATCTCTCGGGCAACGTCTCATCAGCCTCGAGAGCAGCGGTGCATACGGTGACAGCCAGGTCACTCGGAATACTCGTGAAAAGGGACTTCGTGTCGAAGGACACCATCAAGTCGTCTTTCTCGATCACGGTGTTGCGAGTCTTCTCGACAAAATCGAAAGAATTACGAACGTGAGTGGTCCCTTTATTGACGAGCGGAGCCAGAACTTGGAGCAGGAACTTCGACAGGTGGCCCACATTCTAGCCAAAAAGATGCGCCATGAGCTCGTGAGAGTCAAGGACCGCTTGCCCAAGGAGCGCTTACCCAGTGTGGTATATGAGATACCTTGTGCAGACTGCAGCGGCGTGTATATCGGGGAATCAGGAAATTATAACAATCGTCCGCAGCAGCACGCACGTGACGTAAAGAATAAAAGCGTCCGCAACAATGCTGTAGCCAAACATGCCATCGTGAATGACCACAAGATTGATTGGGACAATGCAAGAATCGTCGCTACAGAAAAAGTGACAGCATCACGGCTACATCTGGAATCACTAATCATTCAGACCACATCTAACACAGTCAATCGTAACGACGGAAATCTAAACCCAATCTACGCACGCTCTTTGCAGCGATTATTCAAGCCCACTTAAACGACCCACTTCTGGTGATGCATTTATTGTGAATAAGGCTTCCGTGCTGGAAGCCGAAACGTCAGTACGTTTTGTTTGGACTGGTCGGCATCTCTTTTTCGTTTCTAATGTACCCTCCCGGCCAGACGGGATTCCGTCATGCTCTCGATTTCACCTATGTAGGATGCGTCACAATCCTTGCATGGAATTTTGTAGGCAACTCCGGGGAATCTTGATTTTTCTAAAGGGTCCTTCACGCATACCAGCTTCTGATTAAGCTGGTACGCGTTTAACACCATATTTTAATTTTAACACCATATTTGCCAAACACCCTTGCAAGAGCTTCACTGATGCCTTGCGTGTAGGGGACGGCAGCGCGGTTTTGCCTGTATTCTTCAGGAACCCTTCGGGGGAGGCAACTGAAGCCCGCAATTGTTGCGTCCTCACACGCTTTGAAGGGTAGCCGTTGCTGCGAAGGTCCTTCCTTACCACGGCTAGCTCTTGCTTGCACAGACCAGGCTCACAGCAGATTCGTGATGCGCGTGAGAAGAGTGCAGCGGCGACGAAGCGTTTTTGGCCTGTAGGATGTGCAGAGTCGAACCCCAGGAATCTACCCGTGTGGGTCGGCTTTCGATACACACTGGTTGTAAATCCTTTGGCCGACCGTCTCACAAGTACGTCGAGGAAGGCGATCTGTCCATTATTATCTTGTTCCATGGTGAACTGGATGCTTGGAACACAAGAGTTTGCTCAAATAAAGGCATTACGTAATGCTCAAATAAAGGCATTACGTTTCGGCGGTGGATCACACAAAAATAGTCGTCTACGTAGCAGACAAAGATCTTGGGGCCGTCTTGTACGAGCATAGCGCAGAATTTTCTAGAGCCTCTAGGGCAATATTCGCACAGACTACTGAAACGGAAGCTCCCATCGCTGTTCGAAACCGCTGGTCCGTTGAAAACAAAATATGTGTTCTGCAGGCCAAATTTCAGGAGACGATATAAGTCTTGCATCTCAATTGGCGAACGTGAAGGCAGAGATGCATCGTTCTCGAGTAGATCCTTGCAACTCCGGACCGCGTAATTTTGCCGGGAATTTGGCCTGCAGAACACGTTTTGTTTTCAACGTACATTGTTAAAAGCAGCGGTTTGGAACAGTGATGGGAGCTTCCGTTTCAGCAGTCTGTGCAAATATTGCCTCAGAGGCTCTAAAAAATTCTGCGCTATGCTCGTACAAGACGGCCCCAAGATTTTTGTCAGCTACGTAGACTGCTTTTGTGTGATCCACCGCCGAGACGTAATGCCTTTAATTGAGCATCTAAACTCTTGTGTTCCAAGTATCCAGTTCACCATGGAACAGGAAAATAAGGGACAGATCGCCTTCCTCGACGTACTTCTGAAACGGTCGGCCAAAGGATTTATAACCAGTGTTTATCGAAAGCCGACCCACATGGGTAGATACCTGGGGTTCGACTCTGCGCATCCTATAGGCCAAAAACGCTCCGTTGCCGCTGCACTCTTCTCACGCGCATCACGAATCTGCTCTGAGCCTGGTCTGTGCAAGCAAAAGCTAGCCGTGGTAACCCAGCAAACCACTAACATCTCTGCGACGTCCCAAAAAGATCCGAACGTCTATGTCCCAGCAGTATCTCTATTAGACATCCGTACAACGTGCGATATTTTTCTGAAAATTTTTGGATGTCGAGATAACGTTGCTGGTACCTTAATGTGGGACGTTATTTCAACTATGCTGAAGACGTACTCTAGATGTTGCTGCTGCTTCATTTGTGGACGGTATTTAGACATATTTTTCTGACGTTGTTCAGATGTTGCTGGTATGTCTGCTTGTTACTTCGTACATGTCTATCACAGTTACATATTTTTAGCTATATCTGCTATACCTTATTTTCAAACTCTCCGCAGCCGTAACCTTTTCATGTTACCGAGGGTTTTGTATGTGTTTTGTATGGGTTTTGTACCGAGGGGTTTTGTGCAAGTTTTGTTATCCACCAATATTGCTTTTACAGAAATATAAATGCGGAGGACATAATAAATAAATTATCTTCGACATATGCCTGAACAAAATTTGATGCCTAAAGGAGTTTCATTCACTGAAACCACCATTTTACTTGGTCCTTGTGCTCGCTCTCTCCGATGTTTCTTTGCGCGCGGTTGAGATTTTGTGCTTGTCAGCACTAGATCTAGCGTATGCGCAACTTTTTTCGTAACAAAAGACTTAAAATAGCGTAAACTAGCTCAAGGCGTGATTTTAAGTATAGTTTGTGATACCGCTCCGGAAAAAAACATTGCCGGCGTCGCCCGTGCATTGCTGTGAAGCTGGCCCCGTGAGGAGCGCGAAGAGTCTGAGCTAGGCGTCAGCCTCTGTATGCAGCAGTCTTTCGAACAAACGTAAAAGCCGGAGGCTGACAACCGACAACAGCGAAAATGGAGGACCAAAACAAATTCCAATCCTTCAGGGCTGTCGGCTTTGGCAGAAGGCATTACGATTCCAGCTAATCGTATATGTAAAGTAAAACAGATTTGGCAACCTTGCCTAACGCTCGAAACTATTATATAAAGTCACTTTACGTTGTCACGGCATGACAGTGTGCCGACATGCACTATGGGGCACAAATAATGTAGGTTGGTTTCCAAACAACCTTCTGTGTGTATAGGCGCGTGCTGGTTTTATACCAGGGAGTATGCAGGCTTATTGAGTATGCAGTATGCAGGCTTATTGAGCAAGACGAGTAACCGGTATTGCAAACATACAGTAAGGCATTTTTGTTCAAATTTGGAGGGATATTTTGGTACATTTGCCACAGCCATATTATCCCAATATTCAGATAGGCGTTATAGTAGAACTGCACTCAAGAGGAGGAGGACCAGCCGGAGGAGAAAACTTTAACAGTAAAATCGAGCTGGTTAGTGGGCAGGCTCCTCAGTCCCAGACGAGAGAGAAAGATTCATTCTTCAATTCACCGAACGTCACCCCGAGTTGCCCAGGATTTGTTCTTTGCGCCTGAAGTACTTGGAAAACAATAAAAAGCTGCCTGGACATATTCATTGGTTTCTAATTGTGTTATACTGAAAATTGGCATGTACACTATTTATTGCGCTCGTTAGCGAGTATATCAAGTTTTCAACACCGTAATCATGGCATAACTGTTCGGGTTGAGATTGAGTTCGTTACGATAACGATGGTTCGATAGAAATTAGGTGCGCAAAAGCTTTCTTCGAGTACTGTGGACAACATTATCTGCGGCGTAGCACAAATCTCATTGCATTGCATATCCACATGAACTTTGTGAGCCTTAAAAACATCTCCAAACCTCCTGGGACGGTGCAGAAAAATGAATGCGTTGGGCACAGAAAAAAAAAAACTTTCATCTAACACAAGTCAACAAAAACGAAAGAAATGGAAAACACCCGTTTTATTTCCTGCCGTGCGCCCCGCTGCTTCATACGTAGCATTACACTGTTGAGTCTTCATAAGAGCATCTCAGAAATATTTCGGGGAAGCTTACGCATTTTCAATACTTTCCAAGCAGCTCTTAGCACTGAAACTCGCAGATACGCTAGGTAGGACGCGTTACGCACGATCGTCAGAGCGGTGCTCTCTGAAAGACGTTATCGCTCTCCTCGTGTGTTGTAAACTTGTGCGGGATAAAGCTTGAAGTTATTCAGAGCTGTCGGAATCTGAATAAAAACACGCTTTTTAAGGCCCCAGAGCATCAAAGCGGGCGATTTGTAGCAAAGGCACTGCTGCCAGTCACAACCGGACGATCGCGGCGCGCATGTAGCAGACGACAGAGGAGCGGGTCCCTCAGACGTCACATCCAGGGGGCGCCACTCAAATATCTCACCGTCATTTCGCGCAGTGCCCAAAGTTGAGTATAAATTCCTCCCGCTAAGATAAAAACTACATAAAATATACTAAATGTGTGCTAACGCTACAGTTCGAACTATTGAAAAGTTTATTGTTGTATATCACTGTTTTGAGACCGCAAAATAACGACGGTGCTATAAAGCCAGATCATATGAGCCAATCCAATCCACTAGTCATGACCTTCGGTACAGTGTACTAGAAGGGGCAGTGCAGCGGCCGCCGCTCCCCGCCCGACTCCCGCAACGTCGCCAGTAGCGGCGGCGCTGCGATCAACCAATCTTCCTAGCGGGCGGGCCATGGGGCGGGCGAAGCGTTCGCGGTGCACGGCGGAGCGCACCCTTGCGATGCTTTCGCGCGCTCCAAAATTACCGTTTTCGACAGTTTTATTTATATTATCTGGTTACAACGACGAAAAAATTATATACCTCTACCGGAGAGCCACAGCGCTCGCTGAAACATTCACGGCGCCGAGCGCGCCAAGCTGCATCCGCCGTAATAAACGCCGTAAAATTGGAAGCAAATAATAGCCCCGCAATTCTTATTCTTTCATCAAATGAAACACTTACAACGCAAGCTACCCACATTTTGTTGCATATTTTTAAGGCCAGCCTGGAGAATCCAAACATTGCGTGGATAAAAGCACAGAAGAATTAGTGGTAAGACCTGCAGGAAATCGTCAATTATGCACATGAGGGCGTGGGGCATGTATTTACGGAATAAGGAAGTTAGTCTTGGATGAATCCACAAAATCATTTTATTCTCAAGAGCTTGGCAGAAAAAAGTATTCAACACAAACACTGAAGCAGAAAGTATGCTAGGCAAAATGAAAGAAAAAGCAAAGTGACTATTCCATTCAAAAATCATGTTTTAGACATGATGTTTACACCACACTAACCACAATAATCACGAAAGTTGTGTATAGTACTGATATGTTAACAATGCATAGTAAAAAAAAATGTTCACATACATATTGCAATTACAGAAAATAGATACGAAACATGTTCACTTCCAGTCCCGCCGCGGTGGCTCAGTGGCTAAGGCGTTGCGCTGCTGAGCACGAGGTCGCGGGTTCGATTTCCGGCCGCGGCGGCCGCTTTTCTGATGAAGGCAAAAAGCAAAAACGCCCGTGCGTACGAGATTTTGGCGCACGTCAAAGATCCCCAGGTGGTCAAAATTAATCCGGAGCCCTCCACTACGGCGCGCCTCATCGCCTGCGTTGCGTCGGCGCGTTAAACCCCACAATCAATCAATCAATGTTCACTTCCATTAGTGCACAGTTTAAAGCTTCAGTAGCTGCACCTGTACACAAGTGCGGTGCGTCCGCTTGATTAATACAGCTTCTACATCCCGCATCGTAACCACTGCCGCTTCTGCTGCAAGTTTCCGTGGTACAAACATTCTCGAGTGGGTAACACCATCGCTGTTTACAGTAAGAAATACTGCCTCTTCTACAGTCACATCCCTTGTGCCGGCGTCCAGTGAGAGCAAGACGTAAAACACGCTCCCTGGGCACCTTGCATCTCATGAAAAGTCCCGTACTGGTTGGGCAATGCCGCTCCACTCACTGTCACAGCGGCTCGGTCACTTGTCGCCGGCTTGTCAACATATGCTCGTCTGCAGAACTCAGTAGTGCCTTTTTTTTCACGGCAGGACATCCTCTTCGGGTTTCCTCTTTTTGTCGTTTCTTTTTGAAGGCAAGCGTTTACTTAAACATGGAGCAACATACGCGCCTCTGTGCCGTTAATATGATGAACAGTCCTTGACAATGAACATACAATAGCCCTTGACAATGAAATATACTCCTTCTCAAAGCGTAACTCACAAATAGCACAATCCGGCGTGAGCCTCCTGTCGCTTCTGCGCAGGTTGCGTTCCCATACGCTTCTTCTCCCCGAGTCGGCGGGTGCTTTAAACGGCAATTTCTGCGCTTGCTTGATTCAGGAGTACACTGTGTTGCATCTAGGTGCGAAGCACTGATTCAGGCGTTGCTTCTGCGCCATTTGTGAGCCGTAGTAGCTCACATTCACAAGCAAGGCTGCGAAACGCCGGTTCGGAAGATTGGGCGAAACGGAAGATTGGACGACAGCAGCGCCGCCGCTCCGTTCGCCACCAGCGGTGCCGGCGTACGTATGCGCCGCCGCCTCCGCCCGCTACACTGCCCCTTCTAGTACACTGTACCTTCGGCGTTCAACGAGTGCAACGGCCAGACGCGTGCTGCGCCGTTTAAACGTGTTACAGGATGAGAGCCTTGAATGTTACTCAAATGTCTACTGTTACTACTGTGAATGAAAGAAGACTGTGTGCAGCCGTGTGAATTGTGTTGTGAACTCAATTCGTCTGGAAGAGCTCAGCGAGCCGAAAGCGCGACGACAGTTGTCACCGATGCAACGCTATTTAGACCGTTGCAGTTGCGACCTTGTTCATCGACTTCCCCTCGTGAGTATTGTGCATTTCAACGCCATTACTAATGAAATATCACGGTTTATTAGTTTTGCCAGCATGTCTATGAAAAGGCATATGGGTTGTACGTTGTTGCTGCGTTGTGGGAAACGTGCCTTCGAAATAAAGCGGTGGCGTTACACACGGGGCGGAGCGATAAGCAGATAAACGCTTGCGCTTTGTTTACCGCAGAAGCACAACGTCGCATCTCATCGCGAACGCGGTCACAACACACACACACACACACACACCACTTCGTTCGCTTGCCTGGCTACAAAGCTTTGTTTGGACAGTCAGCGATGTCACGACGATACAGAGCTGTGCGAGGGAGATGTGCTAACCACTCGTAAAGCAAGGAACTTTCTCCATCGGAGGCAAATTACTGTCCGCAGAAAGGCGATACTTTTGTGGTGCGGGTCTGGAGTCCCTTCTCCATCTCACAATCTGTCCACAGAAAGGCGGAACCGTGAATGCTTGTCGCGCTACTTGCCGCCTGTTAGAAACGCACGCGGCCTTACGTAGGCACGCTATTTCGCTTCCGTTCGCCAAATGCAGAAGCGGGTTAACGTACGGCGCATGCGCAGTGAGAACGACGCAAAGAATAAGCGTTCGCTAACTTTTTGCATACGGTTGCGTACGTTATTCTAAAACTCACTAGTTTCCGCCGCGTCCGCTCCATTGGCCTACGCCTTCCCTCGAACCTACCAGTCGAAGTTCAAACTCCTGTGAAGCGTGCCTCAACAAAAGCAGTTGTTAGTGAGGCGATCTTCAATGGATTTACAGCGCACGTAGACGAGAACATAAGAAGAGAAAATAGGACAAAGCGGTGAACTCTGAGTTTTATTCAGACACGAAAGACATAAACCGGGACACATCCGATAGGCATGGCAACACCACCTGACGTAAACATCATCTTGCGCCGTGCCAGCTACACCCGTTGCTCCTACTGGCTCCGCAATGCTGATTTGCCAAAGTGGACTAGCTGTGTGGAGGTTTGGTCTATACTCTTTAGCACAGCCTCGTTTCCCACTCGTGCGTGAAGGCACAACGCCTCAGAAGTGTCATCGGGATTTGTTTGCGTTCGCAGCGTAGAAGGCGTCTTTTGTACAGTCAGTAAAAAAACAGAACGAGAGATTGTGCACCTGAACGGGAAAACTCTGATGTGCAGCAGTGATGTAATGAACACGAGTGGCAGGAATTTTCATTGTTATATCCCGTGCGTATATATTTCTGCGATTTGGGCAGAGAAACTGTAGAATGACAAAATTTGTGCGATGATACTCAGCACGCCATGGAACGGAAGCGCCCAACCACTAAGTGCGCAATTGAACGGAAGATTATAGGTATAACATTAAGGGACAAGAAGAGAACGGAGTGGATCAGGGAACGAACGTGTGTTAATGACATATTAGTAGAAATTAAGAAATGGAGGTGGGCAAGGCATGTAATGCGAAAGAAAGATAACCGTTGGTCATTAAGCGTAACAGAGTGGATCCCTAGAGAAGGCAAGCGTGGCAGGGGGCGGCAGAAATTAAGTTAGATGGGCAGATGAGGTGAAGCTTGCGGGGGTAAATTGATCGCAGTTAGCGGAGGACCGGGATAATTGACGATCTATGGGAAAGACTTTTGCCCTGTAGTGAGCGTAGACTGGTGGGTGAAGATGATGACTCATTCCTAAAAGAACGCAAAAAAACTCAGCTCAGCCTCAAAGAATGCAATTGTAACTTTTGTATTTTTAACACGCCGTTCTGTTGAATATAGCAACCTTGTTTTCGCGCAAGTTGGTGTCTCTTTTATGTCTAGCGCTGAACTGCAAATGCAACTCCAAACTCGTAACAAGACTGACTGCCAACTTTCACTTGGGGAAGGCCTACCCCAATAGCATTGCTATACAGTCAATTCATCCCACCTATGCAACGAACAAAGCCTGCTGTATGCCGTAAAATTGAGCCAGTATCAATGGCAGATTGCGTGTATCATGTTTTACATCAGGTGCGTCTTGTTTGCGTCCTGATTATCCCGTCTACCAGTCATATTTGTTGTTTGCCTAAATGCCACCTAAGTCTTTATATTTTGCATGTGCTTCATTGCTGAGACGAATATTTTTAACTTGTTTATCTCCTGGTGCAAGCCAATGCTATCCATGCCCCACCCTTCACTGCATTGTGGGATCGTGCGGTGTGGCCTCATTAAATGTATATTGATGCAAAGTTGAATTGTAAAAATATTCGGCTGGCTTGTGTTCAGGGCATAGTAGGTGCAGTAATAACCAACGTGAGTGGGGGAATCTATTATTTTGGTTTCATTCCTACCTGTTTTTAAGCAATGCCGCTGCCACCACTGTCACATGTCTGTTGTTTACACGCTAACGCCACTGAAAGAACATAAGCAAAATGCACTTAATTTAATTAAAGCCTGCCAAAACAACTCACTACAATAGAATTCTAACCTCGGAAATTCGAATACAGTGGCCACTGGAAATTTTACATAGAGTTTAAATTAAGGGAAGTCTATGTTTAACTTTGAGTGTGCAGTAAATATTTCTTGCACTACCTTGATGTTTCCTGCTGTACAACGTATATTTCAAATAAAAATGTAGGCCTAACAAGACAAGCGAACAGGACAACAGGACGAGTTTTTCAGTGATGGGGTTTTTGAAGGTTTAGTTATGCATATATACCAACTAGCCCACCTCGCCATTGTGCTGCACGAAGTATGCGTCCATGGCAGAGACGCTGTCCGGGTTTGTGCATGTTTTCTTTTGCCACATTTTGTGGACATGGCTTCATCCGTGTATATATTGTCACTTCACTCAAAAAAGTGGTTAACATAGACACAGAAAAATATTTTGCAAGTTCAGGTCGGACCCTTAGCTGGGCTAAAATGTCCTCAGAGTCCCGATTCACGAAATATAGTGCGTATAAATAGTGGTACCTCACTATAGCAGTCATAATTTTAAGGTTGCCTTAGTAGTCCCAATGCTGGCATTAAATTACATCGACTCCGATCGACTCCGATCGACTCCGCTCTCTTCCTTTCCCTTAATGTTACACGCATCATCTAACGTTCTACGGCCTGCGAAGTAGTTCCTAATTTCAGTTAGACCATTTTATTGACCCTGGAAGTATCTGCCCCGTAGGTGAGTACCGGTAAGCTGCAGCTGTCATACACTGTAGTTTTCAAGGACAATGGTAGGCGGCCACTCTGTATTATACCAGCCTTAAAAGCTGTATTAACAACATAGATTTTCCTGTACCCATGCCTAGATTGAAGAACTGGATTGCAAGGGAGGTGCTACTGCAACAGTCCACAAGGCACCTGCTCGAGCTACTTTTGACGGTCAACTTGGCGCAGGAGTTCTCCTGGTTTGGGAAAAAGAGAAGCACCCTTTTTTCCACCTGCGAACGACATCCTGAATTGTGTCTAACTAGATATCTTCGTGTTGTTACAGACATCAAATTCTTTCATTAGACAATGTATAGGGCCCAGATTTTTATTGTCAGTCACATCCTGCGCAAATATCAACATTGTCGAAAACCTGCGGCTTCTTAGTTTTTATTGCTAGAAGAGGCATTTAATTTCCTTCAGCCTTTGGATCATGAAATTTCTACTCACTTTCCAACCAATCCGGTCCGCAACTATTTTGACAGTTTCTGGCACCACAACGAAGAATGAAAACTGTTCAAGAATCCCTACCATAACTGATGATGGAGGCATTCACCATAGAACCACCACTGAATTATTTCCTTGCTTCGATGCATTTTTATTTTGTGTTAGAGAGAGAGAAAAGACCTTTATTCGGCCGAAGTTACAGGCCGAGCATGTCCACCACCTGGGCGACCAGCCTGCGCTGTTCTTCTCCTTCAGAGCCAAGCCAGTCGGTCCAGGTGGTGATATAAAGGGATGGGGAGGGATAGGATGTGTTATTGTTCCTTGAGCGTATCACTTGGTGTGAATCATGTAGTTGTGTATATCTGTCTTGTTGTAAATATTATTCAATCATTTCCGTGTTCCCCGTTTTTTCGTTTGTTGCCAAATTATATCACTTTGTGTGAAATATTGAAATAGTGTAACATTGTATTGTTTTCCTATCCAGACTTTAATAAGTTGTTGCTAAAGTTTTTTGTTGTTTTATTGTTGTCCTGCCACTTCGCTAAGTGTGAATTATTTCATCACGTAAATTACTACTGCTCTTGTAACCGCCGTACACTCATTTCTGTATACTCACCTTTTGTAGTGTCTATAACCATTTCCCTAGATGTTGGTTTGTTTAAAGTATCTCAAATTTGTATGGCACTCACACCCACCACTCAACACCACGGTTGTGTTTCCAAGGTGCTTTTGGTGTATTGTTCCACAAATTGTTCACTAGATTTGAACTATTTAGTTCCGTAAATTTGCTGTGTTTTTATAACCACCATTCAATCATTTTTTTTGTTTCCACACTGTTTTTTTCCACACTGCTGTTTTTCACCCATTTCACTTAATGTGAGATACTTCAAGTTGCATAACTACCTTGTGCTTGTACGCTGGGTTTACATGTCATGTTTGCTTTTTTCTGTTTTCGTCAACCTTTTTGCTGTTTTTGTCTTATTTAATTTGGCATGAATATTTTTACTATTCTTGCAAATATACAATGTGTACCCTGTGGGCTAGGGCAAATAGGAATCAAAATAAAGTGGTTGTGTTGCGAAAGCATATTACATATTTTTGTGAAGTCAACATAAACTGTGTTACTGAACTCTTGTGTTTTGTGTGTGCATTAAAAGCTTTCTTACTACCCAGCTACACTTACTTACATCTAGGTTGGCAAGACTGTCATTTTATAGTTTAATTTTTGAATTGTTTCCCTGATAGTTTATTTTCAGAATGCCTGTACAGCCATGCTGGTGGTACAATTCGATGACGCTACTGTTGTTGCCTTAGTGTCAAGGTCACTTGTGCTGATCAGGACTGGTTTGCTGTTACTTACTGCCACTTGTTTTCGATGCGACATTTCTTGTTTAGAGCAGTGCTTCGTTTGCTTCTGCAAGAGTGTGTGGTCAGCTTGTTACGTCACATATAAGACTTCATGCAGTATGCAGCACTTCAAAAGTGGAAACAATATTCTAGAAACCAGGTGACAAGTAACAGCAAACAGTGCTGAATAGGTAGTAAGACATGTATTTGAAATATTATTGCCTACAACACGTAGGCAGCCTTGAAAAGGGGGCTGGCCAAACATCCAGATAGAGTATAAAGAATGTAAATTTCCATTATACAGGTTCATCTCTACAATATCATACTAACGTACACTAGTCATGAATATAACAAACTAATGCTTGTGCCGAAGACAGAAAAAGAATGTAGAACAGACGTCTATAAACGTCTTGCATGCGTACCACTACAATATCCATACGACGTACCACTAAGGTAACGCCCCGCAAACAGCGTATAAAAGTACCATGAGACGTCTACAGTACGTGATCCTTCGTGTTATTTGGATGGGTTTTTTGCAGTTGTGGGGACGTTGATTATATGTAACTCTGACCCCAACAGTACGTCTCCTGGACATCTGCAATGTCTATTGCTGACGTCTCAGGGATATCTGCACGACGTAACGTGGTTTGCTGGGAAGGAAGGACCTTCGCAGCAACGGCTACCCTTCAAAGCTTGTGAGGACGCAACAATTGCGGGATTCAGTTGCCTCCTCCGAAAGGGTTCCTGAAGACGGGCAAAAACGCGCTGCCGTCCCCTACACGCAAGGCATCAGTGAAGCTCTTGCAAGGGTGTTTGGCACATATGGCATTAAAATTGCACATGTGCCAACGAACAGGCTTAAGCAGAAGCTGGTACGCGTGAAGGACCCTTTAGAAAAATCAAGATTCCCCGGAGTTGCCTACAAAATTCCATGCAAGGATTGCGACGCACCCTACATAGGTGAAACTGGAAATATTTAAAATAAGAATTCAATAGCACCAGAATGATGTCAAAAAAGGCAATGCAAGCTGAAATGCCTTGGCGGATCATCACCTGGCTACTGACCACGTCATCGATTGGGATTCCGCAAGCATAATCGCATGAGAGAAGTGCCTGTCGACACGACTACTTTTAGAATCAGTGCATATTCAACCAACTAAAAACACGATTAACCAGTCGCGGGGTAGTCTCCCCGAGATATACATGCGCACTCTGCACCACCAAACCTATAAATAATCGCGACCTTTCACCCCCCTTTCATTGTGATCAAAGGCCAGTAGGGGCCCAAAATGTCTTTATTTGTTTATTTGTTTTTGACCAGGCGAGGGCCTGCTTGTATTTCATCAACACCGAACTAACCCGCCTGAATCACCACTTTATAGACATTGAGCAATTATTTGAATTGGCTTATTGTAGCAAGCTGTCTTGTTTATTTCCTTATTTTTTTGGCATTTCCTGTCTCATTTGAAATTTGGAGACCAGATAGCTTTTACTACGGGCCATGCACTGGCGACAACAAATATTTGATTTCACTTTAAACAATTTTCGGTTATGTTTTATTGCTCACCAGCCAATGACCTGAAATATAAGAGGCTCCTAAAACATGTGCTGGCATTTCTTTCCTGCACTGCAGTACAACTAATCATGACTTTTATCATATTTTGTTCACAAATTGTAATATTTAGAAAGTATTCAGCTGAATGAAAATGTTATTTCAGTAGCATGCGCAATCAACAGGGCCTCAATGACTCTCACCACGTGGTTCACTTGTTTCTGTCACAAATAACCTGATTGCAGCCCCATTCCACCCAAGACGAAGGTAACATATCCTCTGGGATGATGAATATTTAAAATGCCTTACGAGTAAGTGCTAAGCACATGAAATTGTGGCATTAAAACCGAAGATCCCTCTGCGGCATCCTTCCCTTGGGGCAGCGCTTGATCACAAACTTCGAGAAGTTGAAAAATGCTCCATGCGCCGCTCCAGCCAGCAGAAACAATGCAGGACGCAAGTTGGTAGGTGGACCGTTGGCATCCTGCAATTGTGAAGATTTTTTTACTAGATGCACTTTTTTTTGTACCACTGTTCATTTTTCCGTTAACAAGCAGCTGAACTCCTGCAGGTTCTACGAATCATACAAGCATAATAAAACGCAGCAATGCAGAACAATTGGCAGGGTTACCTCAATTTTTCTTTTCTAGGAATGAAAAAAATGTAGGTAATCTATACACAACTACAATCAAACCTTTCAATTTTTACCTACATCACTCCTAACAAGCACACATACACGTTAGACATGTGAGAAAGCTGCTAAATTTATGCCCACAAACTTAATCAGGCATCAGAAATCGGCAGGGAATGACGTGTCACCTTTAAATGGCACTTTTTTTGTTCAAAACACTAAAATGGGCGAGAAAGACCCATAACTATGATTTGGCACCCTTATCTGGTATGGTTTTCAAGCAATGCTTATATCTCACTTCAGTACCTTCAGGTGGTGGAGATCTTTGAAAACTCATTGCGGGCAAGTGGGTTGTGTTCAAGCTCTCGTATCTTGCCAGCATATGCTGGATTCCGGCATTCCCAAATCAACATGACGACTCGAATGTGATGGATGCAAGAGAAAGAATAAGCACACGCCAAGGGCGTAGCCGGGGGGGGGGGAAGGGAGGGGGGGTCCCGGTGCCCCCCCCTTCATAATGTTTTATGTCAAGGCTGGAGTTATCTTTGTGGGTGTTCTTTTCCCCGGGGCTTCTCCTCCAAGCCGCTGCAGCGCTGAGGATCTCACCCCGGGTATCTCCAACCGACAAACTCAGCCTCCGATCAAAACTATACATTTATTTACAGCCCAGTGGGCGGCTAAAAAACAGTGCTCAGGCGGAGCTCGAAGACGACGGGCCGAGCTCTCCTGTGCCCGGACCGCGTCTCTCTCGTCTCCTTGTCTTCATATTCCCTCCACCCTGACGCTGGGGGCCAGGGAAGAGGGAAAAGCGAGTCCTTCGTGGGAACCCCATGTGGTGGCCATTAGCGCATCCGGTGCGAGCAGGCGCGACCCTCCTCGGAATGCGGGGAGTTTTAAGGCGCCGCGTGACACGACACGTGCGTTCAATTTCTGTGCTGCTCATCCCAGGGCCCGCGCCAGTTCATGCGTCGAAGTGCCCGACACCTCCACCGCCACTGTGAAACATAACTTCAGGAATGTTTCACACACCACACACACTTTGCGAGAGTGCTCCATCGTTCCTTCAATTGGCGACACAACAATGAGCATGGCCAGTGCCCCTTGACCCTGGCTGCAGGTCACCATGACAAATTAGGCACAATCCTCACATAGCTCATTCAGAGCGAGCGGCCTTTAGAATGCGGTACGCACCGGCCGTCGTCGTCCGAAAACGCCCTTGCCATGCGCCGCACACCCTCACACAACAGTATCATGGGCCCCTCTCCTCCTCGCTTCCTCGCTCGGGAAGGGACCACTGCTGGCTCGTCACCATGCGTTGAAGCCACTCTGCGCTGAGGTGAAGCTGACTGACGGTTTCGCCTATTTCTAGGCGAACCCTCGGGTTCGGCCGCTTCTGCGCTCGGAGCGCCGTGCTCCACTACGCACCGTTGGTCAGCGTAAGCAGGAGAGGACTGCTTAGCGGCTACGTCAACGCTGACATGAAATGCTGTAGGGGCTATCTCTTCAGCCACTCCTACAGACCTACCTGCAACTGCCCTGGGCTGCATTACATGAGCGGCCGTACCCTGATTTACATTTTCCTCGCTGAATTCGCTGGAGCTCCCTATGGCAATCACATTGTCGGTACTCGACATTTGGGTATCTCGAGAAACACAAGATACAGTGTGCGTGACACCATCTGCATCCGATTCCTCGCGCGATTCCCGTGCTGCTGCATCCTGCAATGCAACTGGCCGCTCGCCCACGCTCCCGGAACGTTCTCCCTCTCTGAACGCGGTGACAACGGGCTCACGCTCGACTGAAACCAGCCCCTTCACAACGGCTGATTTAAGAACTTCATAGTTCTTCCCCTCCTTCCTGTGCGAACCCTCGTGTTCGGCCGCTACTGCACCCCTGTGCGTGCACAAAGCGCCGTTCTCTACCACACAACGTTGTGTGAAGCAAGGAGTAGCGAGGGGCTCATCGGCAACATGAACAATAACATGCGACGCTGCGGAGCCTTTCTCTCTTGCCATCAGCTTCATCACGGGCATGCGCACACTCTCATTCAACTTTGACTGCCTGTCATTTACCAACGCAGCCTCGCGCGTAACACCTTCCTTCACCTCCATCTTTATTTCGGTGAAATTCTCTAAGCGGGATGCTTCACTATCCTGCTCCCCGGTTGCAGAAAATCTCAACGCCCACGAAGGAACCTGCGCCACTATCCTATCTTCGCCTTTCCCACGTGACTCTGATCGTGGCGGATCCCGCGAAACAGGAGGACTACGCGCGCCCAGTGAATGGGTTCCACCCAGCGCATCTTTCGGCGTACCGGAGCACCCCAGTTCACTCTCTCCCCGAGTGCTGAACATTACTGTTTGAGCAATCAGTGAGGTAGGAACATTGTTAGCTCTCTTGAAACGTCCACTCTCCGAACGTTCCGCTGCTAACTCTGCCTCAGCGATTCTCAATTTCGCCAGCAATAGCGCCTTCTGCTCAGCGAACGACATTGCAATGCTTGCTGTCCCTGCAACGTTCATGCACGCTTCCTAATCCTCATCATTATCTCGCGGCTACACCTAGATAGCCGCTAGATGTCATGGTGAACCGCAGACCCAGCATCAAACGAGGCACTGACCTGTATAGCTCGGCGCCTGTAGAGATGCCGCACCGGTGCAGATGGGTTATCCGTTTATGCACCGCTCCTTCCGCCGAGGTGTCCACCAAACAATCACCCGCCGACTTCTCGCCTGCCGCTTCTCCTCCAGTGGGCTGCTGATGCCTCCACTGACCGCTCGCCAAGCTGCTTCTCCGCTGCTCAGCAGGCCGCAGAGATTGCCTCGGTCTCCGTTGAGACGTCCGTTGAGCGCCGCTCGAGCCGCTTCTCCACCTGGGTGGCGAGCTCGCTGCTCCTGCAGATCTCGTTCAGCAGGCTGCCGCTCTCCGTTGAGAAGTCCGCTGAGCGCCGGTCGAGCCGCTTCTCCACCAGGCTGACGAGCTCGCTGCTCCCGCCGATCCCGTTCAGCAGGCCGCGACTTCTCCGCCTGCTCCATCTCGCCCGCCGGCTGGCTGAGTCGTCGCTGTTGAAGATCCTGTTGACAGCGCCAGTTATCTTCTTGGATGTTCTTTTCCCCGGGGCTTCTCCTCCAAGCCGCTGCAGCGCTGAGGATCTGACCCCGGGTATCCTCAACCGACAAACTCAGCCTCCGATACAAAACTGTACATTTATTTACAGCCCAGTGGGCGGCTAAAAAACAGTGCTCAGGCGGAGCTCGAAGACGACGGGCCGAGCTCTCCTGTGCCCGGACCGCGTCTCTCTCGTCTCCTTGTCTTCATATTCCCTCCACCCTGACGCTGAAGGCCAGGGAAGATGGAAAAGCGAGTCCTTCGTGGGGGTCCAACCCCATGTGGTGGCCAATAGCGCATCCGGTGCGAGCAGGCGCGACCTTCCTCGGGATGCGCGGAGTTTCAAGGCGCCGAGCGACACGTGCGTTCAATTTCTGTGCCGCTCGTCCCGGGGCCCGCGCAAGTTCGTGCGTCGAAGGAGTGTGGGCATGCCCGTGAAAAAGCTGATAGCCAGAGAAACAGCCTCAGCTGCGTCGCATGTTCTAATTCATGTGACCGATGAGCCCCTCTCTACTCCTTGCGTCACACAACGGTGTGTGGTAGAGAACGGCGCTTAGTGCGCGAACGGTGGTTCAGTAGCGGCCGAACGCGAGGGTTCGCACATTAAGGAGCGGAGACTGGCTTCAGTTGAGCGTGAGCCTGTCGTCGCACCGTGCGGAGACAGAGAACATCCTGGGAGCTTGGCCGAGCGGCCAGTAGCTTTGCAGGATGCGGCAGCACGGGAATCGCGTGAAGAATCGGATGCAGTTGGTGTCGCGCACACTGCATCGTGTGTTTCTGGAGGTCCCCGAATGTCGAGTCCCGAAAATATGATTGCCATGGGAAGCTCCCGCGAATTGAGAGAGGGAAGTGCAAATCAGGGTACGGCCGCTCATGTAACGCAGCCCCAGGCAGTTGCAGGTAGAACTGCAGTGACTGAAGAGATAGCCTCTCCGGCATTGCATGACCGCGTTAACGTGCCCACGAAGCAGCCCTCTGCTGCTTACCCTGACCAAAGGTGTGTCGTAGAGAATGACACCTCGGGCGCGTACGGTGGGTCAGAAGCGGCCGAACCCGAGGGTTCGCCTGGAAAGAGGCGCAAGCATCAGTCAGCTTCACCTCAGTGCAGAGTGGCTCCAACGCATGCTGACGACCCAGCAGTGGTCCCTTCCTGAGCGAGGAAGAGAGGGGCCCCTGATACTGTTGTGTGAGGGTGTGCGGCGCATGGCAAGGGCGTTTTCGGACGACGACGGCCGGTGCGTACCGCATTCTAAAGGCCGCTCGCTCTGAATGAGCTATGTGAGGATTGTGCCTAATTTGTCATGGTAACCTGCAGCCAGGGTCAAGAGGCACTGGCCGTGCTGATTGTTGTGTCGTCAACTGAAGGAACGATGGTGCACGGGCCAAATGTGTGTGTGGTGTGTGTTTCGTGTGTGAAACATTCCTGAAGGTATGTTTCACAGTGGCGGTGGAGGTGTCGGGCGCTTCGACGCACGAACTGGCGCGGACCCCGGGACGAGCGGCACAGAAATTGAACGCACGTGTCGCTTGGCGCCTTGAAACTCCGCGCATCCCGAGGAAGGTCACGCCTGCTCGCACTGGATGCGCTAATGGCCACCACAAGGGGTTGGACCCCCACGAAGGACTCGCTTTTCCCTCTTCCCTAGCCCCCAGCGTCAGGGTGGAGGGAAGATGAAGACAAGGAGACGACATCGGGAGACGTGGTCCGGGCGCAGGAGAGCTCGGCCCGTCGTCTTCGAGCTCCGCCTGAGCACTGTTTTTTAGTCGCCCGCCGGGCTGTAAATAAATGTACAGTTTTGTATCGGAGGCTGAGTTTGTGGGTTGAGGATACCCGGGGTCAGATCCTCAGCGCTACTGCGGCTTGGAGGAGAAGCCCCGGGGAAAAGAACATCCAAGAAGATAACTGCTGGGCTGCGGTTTAAGCAGCCTGAAAAACCGCCTGAAGTCACCTGCAGGCGCGGAACCTGCAGTTTTAAGGACGTTCTTGCTCATATAAAGCTGAAAACAAGGGCTATGTCAACGTCTGATCCCTGCGCCCGCTCCAGATGCTGTACCTGTCAACATATACAGCCCGGCTGCATTTCGCGCCGGATACACCGACAAGCGCTGGGAACCTGCCACGAGCCAATCGAAACAGCCCCACTGTTTCAATGGCGAAACAGCACGGCCGGGGAATGGCAGAACAGCAGGAAAAGCCTCATATAGGCTTACATGTTGTCGGGAGCGTGTCATTCCTTGTCTTTACACCGGTACAAAGTATAATCACATGACAGAGCACGTCGCTGTATTTTGTTCAGTCAACTATCAATCCTTGATATGTTTACTTTTCTACCGACATCGCATTTCATTGACTATTGCAGATCCATAATTTCTGCTGCATAAAAAGCATTGCTCTGCCCATCTTGTATTTCCTCCACATCAACAAAACTACACAATTCTCCCTAATGCGGAGCTTTGTTTTTTTGGCACTATTCCAGTTTCCTTGACCTCCCTCTTGGTTAGAATCAGCATTCTGTATTTGCTTAACCGGAGTTTTACTGAAGCCATGTCTGTTTCGATTTAACAGATACTAATATAATGAAATTTAAGAAACGTGCAACAAGCTCAACATTCAACAGCAGTGCAATAAGGTGTTCCGCTTAGCGAAAGTTTACTACTCGCGCTACTAGCACAAAAAATAACAAAAGGCGATTACTTAAGGACGAAGACGCACATTTGCTAGTTTCACCGCCATAATATACGAATGCGCCGCATGTACAGTCCACTGCGATTCGGAGGTTGTCGCGGGAAAGCTACTCTTTCAAACGAAGCAGGAAGAACAACAGCTTTAGCAAATATTCCATGCAAGTTTCGTTATCATTGGTGTAGATAAAGGGCAACCAAGTCCAAGTCTGTGCTTGGTAACAACGAATGTACAGGGCCGTCCACGCTAGGTGCGAACACGGCGCAGCGTGGCCTCGCTCAGCGGAGCGCCAGCGCACAATCCACGGCCGCGCATCGATGCTAAGCGGCGCAGGCGCACAGGGGCTTGGAGGCGGGGCTTCGTGTAGTCTGCGAGACGGGAGAGCGCCGTGCCTGCTTTGCTGTGAAGCACGCTTAACTGTAGGCTTGCCTGTAGCGTATAAGCGCGCTGCGACGGCGTTGCGGGAAAGCGCACTTTCCTTACTACGGCGCGTTGTGTAGTTTCTGCGTACGAGAACCCACAGCTTCCGCTTTTCAGTTCCGCGGTGCAGGTTAAATGCAAGTATTGTTGCAAACATTTCAGGACTGGCGGCTTGGTTTGGTTCAATGAGAGACGCTGTATAGAACGGCATCGTATAATTTCGGCCACTAGGATTTATTTAATGCTCACTGGCATTACGCAGAACATAATTGTCTGTGCATTTCGCCTCCGTGGAATTTCGGTCACAGCGGCTGGGTTTCGACCTGCCGAATTTCTTCCAGATGTGTATTGGCTTTTTTCAAACATATGAATATCGTGCATCGTTGAGATGGTTCAAGGAGTCGCGATGAAGTACGGGTCTTACCATAAAGGAGGATGCGCACAGGTGGCAACAAAGGGAGGGGCCGCTTTCTCCAAATAACTAGCCATGTAGGGAGCGCAACCAATGACGTATGCATTATAATTTACCACACTAGAGTGGGACCGGTCCAGGATTCGACCGTAGAGTAGACGATTGTGCTGGGGGCATGACTTCCTGGCTGGGCGACTGCTTGAACCATCTCGATGATGCGCGATATTCATATGTTTGAAAAAAGCCAATATCTGGAAGAAATTCGGCAGATCGAAACCCAGCCGCTGTGACCAAAATTCCACAGAGGCGAAATGCACAGACAATTATGTTCTGCGTAATGCCAGTGAGCATTAAATAAATCCTAGTGGCCGAAATTATACGATGCCGTTCTATACAGCGTCTCTCATTGAACCAAACCAAGCCAGTCCTGAAATGTTTGCAACAATACTTGCATTTAACCTGCACCGCGGAACTGAAATGCGGAAGCTGTGGGTTCTCGTAGGCAGAAACTACACAACGCGCCGCAGTAAGGAAAGTGCGCTTTCCCGCAATGCTGTCGCAGCGCGCTTAGACGCTACAGGCAAGCCTACAGTTAGGCGTGCTTCACAACAAAGCAGGCACGGCGCTCTCCCGCAGTAGCAGACGACACGAAGCCCCACCTCCAAGCCCCTGTGCGCCTGCGCCGCTTAGCTTCGATGCGCGGCCGCGGATTGTGCGCTGGCGCTCCGCGGAGCAAGGTCACGCTGGGCCGTGTTCGCACCTAGCGTGGACGGCCCTGTACAGCTTGAAACCCAAAGGGTGGCAAGTCAGTCGTGCAGGCCATTGTTGTATCATGGAACAGCCAACAAGGGAGCGAAGAGTGTGAAATCTCGATTTTCATGGTTCCGAAACGAAACTGTGGGCTGGTGGCACGCTTGGCCGCTCGATAACCTTCAAATCGTGCTCGACTGTACTTCATAGCTGACAAGAAAACTTAATAGTCCCTTTTCTAAAACACGAGAATCTTGATAGTAAACACTCAGTGTTGGCCTCCACTTCCGCCTGACGAACTTCGGGGTCCGCGCGCCACTCACGAGCGCACTCATGATCACACTCACGAGCGCGGGTCCGCCTAACCACCTGCTCTGCGGACGAATGAATCGCCCGTGGTCTGCCCCTAGACCAGCGAACAGCAATTTAGCTGATCATCGCTATCATCACCATCTAAGCTCCTTAAAGGAGCCATGAAGAGAAAAGACAACTTCGTTTAATTTGAAAGAACTAGGATTCAGTATGTCACTCAGCTCCATTAGAGCCGCAAAATATGTTTTTTAACGAAAAAAAAGCAAGAAGTATTTAAAAACTTTCAAATTTTGCGCCACAGTGACGTGTTATGAGCAAGAATGACGTCATACGGGCCCACAATAAAACATAATTTTCAGTGCCTTAACTGCACGTTAACGTTCAAGTGATGCGGTCAAATGAAACTAGAGGCCGGATTACAGACGTCCAGTCATGTGCCGTCGCGACAGGTCAGTTAGGCGGCCGCCAATCGCACAAACAAGGTTCCGTGACGTCATAGATAAGTTGCGGGAAATTGGCTAGGGGGTCGCGACTGCTTCAAACGTTTTCCTTAATATCTCCGTTATTTTTTCGAAGATTGCGATGATATTGGGATCATTGTTATCAGGACTAAGCAGTATTTCTAATAAACCCAACTTGTATTTTGTCTTCATGGCTCCTTTAAGGTGGGCTTTACAGGTAGTGTTGAGCATACACAAATCGCATGTTAAAGTCAGTTATTTCAAGCTTCGTTTGCAAAACAACGCGCAAGATGCCTTGCCTACATATTTCCCCGTCCCATTTTTTGGTCGACCACACCCCCCCCCCCTCTCCCCCAAAAAAATTCCTGGCTACGCGCCTGGCACACGCCCAATCAGGAGTACGTTCAGCATGCACGTCGGTTGTTTAAAAAAAAAAGGGTGTAATGTATTGCTCAGAAGACTCAATGCTTGCACGCATCTTGGAGCAGCAACGGCCTTGGCAGATGTGTTTGAGTGATTTTCTTCTCTCATAACATCCACAGTGCTTTCAGGAAAAGCCCCAAGACTAGCAATTAGCATGTTCCACTTAAGAATAATGCTGCTTATACTTTACACTTTCAAATCTTTTTCTTTGTGGAAGGATGTTTCTTTATTGGCGGTACAGCACTAGCGTGCGTAAATCGCAGCCTTCAGAACTCCAATCAGGCCTCTTTAAATGGTACAGGCAGTTACATAATTATTTGAAAAAGTGGACTGCAAGGACTGTCAATTCACATGATAAACATCCAAAAAATAGCTGAAAACAGAACTGGTAAGGCTTTATCGAAGACTAAACTACAAAGGTAACAACATTTTGGTGTCACCACCTAAGAAATATGGCTTCACCGTAAACATGACTAACACCAGGAAGTTCGTATACATGGTGATTAACTGTTACGCCCGCATTATAATTTTGGGTGAAACTGAGTTTTCCGAAATTAACAAGAAAGGTTGCCATTTAGCGGCTACATGTTAGGTTATGCATGAAACACCAATAATTGTTACGGGGGCGAGAACTTGTACATTCAAGTGATCGAACATTATTCAAGTATGGTAGTCCACTGTGCTACCAAAACTGTGTTTGAAAACTTACGTTCTGGCGGCCAAACACTGTTGACAATGCTTGTGGCTCTTGTCCGGTTGAATGGAGGGACGTGATGTGCTCAGACCGTCCAGAGTTCTAAAACAGGATGACACATGATTACCACACAGGCAAGAATGGAAATTATTGGGTGCACGAATGTTACAACTCGGGCAACACAATATTCAGCCAAAATCAATGCCCGCGTACCGCGGCACCGTACACATGGTGAGGTGGCTCGCCGCAAACGCAACGAAGCTTGCGAGGCGCGCACATTCGCTCGCAAACGATTCTCCCTCGCCATTCCCAACACGGCACAAATGACAGCGGTGATTAACGAAGCCGTAAACGCTGCGCAGCACAGTTTAGAGGAGTAGCCACCCGTGTTCTGATAAACTGCGCGTAAGACGTGGTTTGCAGTGGTGAACTCTGAAGCTGTTCAATGTAGTGCTGCGGAATGGGAAACGTTACTGAGTTACTGAGCGCCACTGCGTTACTGAGCGCCAGTGCGTTCAGCGCTCAATGCAAGCACCACAATGTTCTTTCGCACATCGCCTTTCTAAAGACGAGCCCTCAAGGTTCAACCTCGCTAGTTCAGTTAAACAATTCACACACGCGGGCTCCTGTTAACGAATCCTTAAAGCGGCGCTGACAGCTACAAACGGCATCCAGTGAAAAGAAAGGCGGCAAATGTGTCGAGACAGCTTACCTGCAGGAAACGAAGCAGAAGAGCGAGCGACGTTCAGGGGCAAGCGCCGAACGAATTTAGCCGTCTTCAGGTGGCAAAGTTGTTCTCAAATACTTCATCGCGAAGTCGAACCCGACAGACATAACCGAAGACGACGAGGTGTCCAATTAATCATAATAACTGCGCTTGTGTAACTGCACACCACAGTAAACAAACCATGAAAGACGGGTCACGGCATGGAGGGTCACGGGGTATCTGTTCCGGAATCCGGCCACGCCGCCGCGCGCCGTACTCAGGGTTTCGGCCGTTGGCAGGGAGTTGCGTAAAGAAATTAAAACGACAACAATAAATAATTGCCTCTTTTACTGACTACAACAGTAAATTATTATTTTTTGTGTGCAATTTAATAAAGAAGCTTAGATTTTTAAAGTTTACAAACACAAAACGCGGGCTGAGTTTTTTGGCGCTCCATTTGAACGTTAAAAAAAGCAGCAGATAGTAAGATAACACTGCGCAATGAAATTTGGCAGTGTTCTAGTGTAAGTAATCGTATTATTATTTGGCGTCTGTTTATTTAGCGCCCGACTTCATGCCCCCTCCATTCCCAACTTTTGTTTTCTTTTGATATCTGCCTTGTTCTCCAACGTTGTTTCTGTAGGAGAAACTAGGTGGTCTGTTTATTGCATTTGTACGCAATATTTACGGTCGCTAACAATAAGAATGGAATAAAATTGTGATTGCTAGTACTTTATAACTCCACTGAGTGACGAGAATGACTGTTGTCAGAGGGGGCTATGATTGTGCTGGTGGGGCAGGAGAGGAACAGGGAACGACGGAATGATGATACAGATGTCACAATTCAAGGTTGTGCTGTGCTCGGTGCAAGGTTGTAGAAAACAAAAAGTGGGAGGGGGAGTGTTATTCTGTCGATGTCGTAATAAGCAAGGGCTGATATTTTTTCCTGTTTCAATGTCGGTGCTGCCGCTGCTTTTTATTGAATTTGGCAGCTTTTTTTTTTTTGCTTTTGAACATTTTTGACGAGGTTGGGTGGATGGCACAATGGGATGTCTTTTTGAAATTATATTGCATGCATGACCTCAATCAATGATGAGCTAAACACCTTTTCCCCACCCTTTCAACACCCTTCCAAAAAAAAGGGTGTTGAGGTTGGTCAACACCCTTTTTTTCACGCAAAAAGGGTGGAAAGCTAGAAAAAAGGGTGTTGAGATTCAAGAAAAAGGGAGTAAGGGCCTCCCAACACCCTTTTTTCAATATTTTACACCCTTTTTGGCCAAAAGGGCGTAAAAAAGTTTAGTGTGTAGGGAAAGCTAGCAAAGGACAGGTTCACTTTACAAAGTGATATCGCTGTATAAATACGCACACATCCCTTCCTGCGACTATGGGCGCCAAACATCGCGTGTGAGCAGTTCTAAACCGATATTATTGCCGTAGTTTTGAGAGACGGGAAACATCATAGCTCAGCCGCTGTGTGACGTCAAGATAGCTAACGAAGGTGGAAATAGAGGATTCCAGGCCAGTAAAGCTCGGTGTGGTGTGTTCCTTCCCGGTTGGGGAAACAAAAATTAGCCGAAATCGAAACCGGCGGATCCGAGCAGTGCAAAAAAAAAAAAACGCCAAGTATGCATTTAGGCGAGAATTGTGACGTCTTCGTTTATAGGCCAGACCAACACCACAATTTTGGGCAGTTTTAGACCGGCTGAATGCGACGAGGGTTATCTTTAATTGAGCTACAGGGCAAGCGGGTATAACTCTTCGTAACAATGTGCCACGAATGCTTTCGAAGCCAACGAACACGTTCGACTGGTTTGGACAGAAAACGGGAACGGAAGAACGTCGCCAAGCGAGCGACAAGACAGGTGACTTAGAGCCGATGACGAAGTGAAATGACTGATTGATTGTAGAGTTTAACGCGCCGATGATGATTCGCGCAGGCGATGATGCGTGCCGTAAGCGAGGGCTCCGGATCAATTTTGACCACCTTAGGGCCTTTAACGTGCGCCGAAATATCGTACACACGGCCGTTTTTGCTTTTCGCCTCCATTAGAAACGCGGCTGCCACGGCCGGCTGCGCGGCGGCCGCTCCACCTGGTCGCGGCTGCTGCGCTCGAACTCGTGTTCAGCAATACAACGCCGTACCCACTGAGCCACCGCGGGAGGTACAAAGGGAAGTGAAGTGAATCTGAGTGAATCATGCAGTGTACCGAGTAGATCAAAGTGATTTAGAAGTTGTCACGCAGCGAATAAAGTGGACACCCAGGGAATTGAAAAATCACGACTTAAAAAATGAAGTGGCTGGCCAGTTGTTTAAAAGGAACAAAAGCTTAGCTCATTCTGCCGATATATTAGAAGATTAAAAAAAAATTCAACTATGCAGTAAATGCTGACAAACAATTTAGCCTGAGCAACTTTCCCGTCCACCGCCAACATGTAATCTGGCGTCTTCCAGCGTGACTGTTTTGCCGACAATGTTTAAGATGACATCCACACAGCTATTCCAACCAAAAGGTGACTTAACCGACCTTGAATTTTTTGTTGTTGCTGGAAGAGATTTATCGCACAACCAACTGAACTATCGGACATTCTGGTTCTTAAGCGCTCCTGGTTCCTTTTAACGGTCTCTCTTACAATATCGCTCGCGTATACTTTTTCTTGCAGATCACTGGCCTGACTACGGGTGGCATTCACGCATTCCATTTTGCTTATGTCTTCTACAAGGTGTATATCAAGTGAAGAAATCGGCGCACTTTTCTCCAGATGATCTTCGATAGCCTGTAACTCGGCCCGCATTCAAAACGAGTTCTCCGCCTGAAAAACGGCGCTTCATTGTGTCATTCCTTTAGTCTTTTTATCGGCGTGTCTATTGGAAATCTCAAGGGTGGGAGATGGCCCCACATCGCGCAGTGTTAACTGCAAAGAAATTCAAGCAGAATTATTTTCGTAAGTCTGAAGTTGTGCGGCAGACTGCAGGTAGTGCACTAGAATTCGGCAGGGTAGGAGCCGATTCCTAGACCGCCGCGTGGATACGCCAAAACCGGTTCACATACCCACCGATAGAGGGGGGCGCAGCTGTCTCGCAAACTGCATCATACAAAAAAAGGTGAGAAAAACGGAGAGAGGATTGCAAAATTTAGCGACGGGAAACTGAAATGCCGACAAATAGGGAACATGAGAAAGTAAACTGCAAAAAGGCCGAAGACAATGTTCCTGCTTTTACAGCAACAGGGCCGGGTGAAATTCCTATAGGGCTGGTCAAGCTGTTGGCCCCAAAGAGCAATGCACAACTGCTTCGAGCAATCGAAAAGTGCTAAATATTATGCAAACACCGCCCGATTAGCGCAAGACAGGGATTTATTTATTTATTTATGTATACATACTGCAGCCCCTATTAGGGCTATTGCAGGAGAGGACATAGAAATGATCAGGTGATAACAAGCAGGAACAAAAACAAGGGCACAAATTTGTGGTTCACAATACTACACAAGATACAGAATGAACAAAGGCAAGACCAAAGAAAGCAAGAGAACATGGAAATCTCTGCTTAGCACGCATGTGATATTGCACTCAGAAACTGATCTGAAGGGAGCCCGCGGATATCGCCGGGTAGCAAGTTCCAGAGCTCAATACTGAAATGAAAAAAACTATACTTAAACAAATCAGTTTTGGGGTGAAATGGCTTAATATTTAGCGCATGTTGACTCCTGGTGTGAACGGAGGGTGGTGTGGCAAACTGCAGATACCTGTGAAGCACCGGCAAGCGCGGCGAATTAATCAAGGTGTACAGGAATTTTAAGCATTCTGAATGGCGCCGAGCAGATAAAAGGAGTTAAACCCAATGGTGCTAAGTTGGACGTAGGCGAAAAATCGCCGTCATATCTTCGGCAGATAAAACGGACGGCTTTTTTTTGTAAGGATTCTAATTTTACAATTTCGGACGCTTTGTGTGGATTCCACACGACAGAACCGTATTCGAGTAATGGCCGTACTAAAGTTTTAAATGTTAAGAGCTTGGTTTCTTTTGGTGCTACACGGAGAACACGCTGTAAGTAACCTAATCTCTTCAAGGCTTCATTGTATGTTATATCAATGTGCTTGGACCAGGACATGTTATGAGTGACGTGAAGGCCGAGGTACTTATATTCCATTTTTCTTTCTAAATGACAACCATCGAATGAGTAGGGAAATAGATGAGCGGATGACCGAGTAGAAAATGTCATGCACACAGTATTTTGAAAATTTACATTCATTTGCCAGGTTTGGCACCAAGTACAAAAACTGGAAAATGAATTGTTCAGTTTTGCGTGATCCTCAGCCGAAGTAATTTTAGGGGCGAAGCTCCTTAAGGCGTGGGTCTGTCCATCCTCGACGTATGTATGTAGCCACCTCTAGTTTAGTTCTTGGATTGTTTACTAGATGGCGGGGAGCGTTGTAATAAAATCCGTTCGCTGTTGGCGCGCGCTCGGAGTCGCCCGATGGATAAGGCTGCAGATGTGCGAGCCCGCGAGGCAGAAGCGCTCCGTGAAGCTGCGGGACGCCGCCGCCAAGATCCTGCCGTTCGAGAGCGGGAGGCCGAAGCGTGTCGTCTGGCTGCGCGACGACGCCGCCAAGATCCCAGCGTTCGAGAACGAGAGGCTCAAGCGTCACGGCAACGGTGCGAGACCCTGCCGTACGCGAAGCGGCACGGCTGCGGCGCGAAGAGGATCTCCAAAACGTCAGAGAACGGGAAGCGGCGAGAAAGCGCGCGTATCGGCAGGCAGACCCCGATGCAGTGAGAGCTCGTGAGGCGTCTGCAAAACGCATCAGGCGAGCTCAGCCCGAAGGTGCCGACGCGCGGTTTAAGCGAGACTTTCTAGACGTTACGTTCGGACACAGATGTAGTGGGCGAACTTTCACTGAAGAGTCACGGTTGTACCGATGATTTCCCCTCAGGAGCTTCGCCCACTCATCATCATTCACCCCGTGGATATGCTGTGAATTTTTTTTGATAAATCACGCAGTCATCGGCGTATAGCCTAATCTGAGACGTTATGTTACCGGATATGTCATTAATAAATAATAAGAAAAGAAGGGGTCTAAGTACCGAGCCCTGCGGAACACCTGAAGTTACATCAGCGGTACTGGATGCCGTTGAGTTAAAAAGTACATAGTGCGAGCGGTGTGAGAGAAAACTAGATATCCAATCTACGAGCAGCGGGTTATAATATGTAGTTAAGTTTAAGTAAAAGTTTGGAATAGAGAACTGTATCGAAAGCTTTCGATAAGTCAATGAAAATAGCATCTACCTGATAACCCGAGTCAATCGATTCAATAACATCATGAATAAATTCGGTGAGTTGAGTTATTGTACTGAAACCGCGTCTAAAGCCGTGTTGAAACTCGTTTAGAATATTATTAGCTTCCAGGAATTCTACTATGTGTTTGTATATGACGTGCTCTAATATTTTGCATGAGTGAGATGTCAAGGAAATAGGCCTGTAATTAGACGGCGTGGTTTTGCATCCGGCTTTTAAAAACTCAGGCAGCACAGGACTGTTCCGCCTAAAACAGGCCGGTGTACTTTGGCCGGTGATTTTCTGTCCGGCCGTTTTCCGGCAGCCATGTTCGGCCCATGTCCAAATGTGGGCCTTTTGGCCGTATACGGCCGTACTCCCATGGCTGTCCAACGGCCAGTGTCTGTCGGCCGGTCAACCGGCTTACGTTCATACGGCCAGATTCCAGCCGTAGCACTCCGGCCATTCCAAAGCCACCCGTATACGGCCGAAGTACGGCCGCCGGAGGACAGCCGAGATGCGGTCGTCGGACTCCAGCCGGACTAAAGCTACCGGAAATACGGCCGTGCTACGGGCATTGGAGTTCAGCCACAGTACGTTAACTGTGCTGAGGCCGGTCACTGCATGTCGCGCAAGCAGATGACTCACTCGCGCAGTGCAGAAGCAGCAGAAACCCAGCATTTTGGGTCCACGGCAGCCACATCAAAGTGCACTCGCGCGCAACCACCAGCCGTCAAGCTTTCAGCGCAGCCTTGCTTAAAGGGACCCCGAAAAACTTTGTGAAGGTGGCAATCAAATGCATTCAGGTGGTAGAACACATAACGGGGGATTTTTGTGCCAAGTGTGAGCCCCATACGTTGTACAGATAATTTGTAAACAATTTTTGAAGATCGCCTTTCTCAGCCGATGAGCGCGACGCCGCAGCGAGCCGACCGCGGGTGACGCAACGGCGACCGCGGGTGACGCAACGGCGATCGCTGCCGACGCAACGGCGAAGGCGCCCCCTGATTCGCCCAATCGCCGGCAAGGTCGGCCGCCGGCGGCGTCACTGCCATTGGCTTCCGGCTGCTCTTCCTCCTTCCTGCGCGATCCCGAGGCAAAGGTGGCAAAGGCGGGTCCGCAGTGATTGACGCGAGCCTAGGCGCAGGAATGTAGCTAGCTGCTTTGAAGGAGGCAGAGAGGGAGGAGGAGTCGATCGGCAAGTGGGGAGAGGTGCATTTAATTGCTTCTGGCGCAGCTAATACTGAATGTAGATCAATAATTCCAACGGCATTGCATCGCTATATTGGTGCTACGTGAAAATACTGGCCTTTTGTAACTTTTACAGAAGGCTTTTCTGGGTCCCTTTATTTGCCAGCCTCAGTTGACAGCAAAATTCATTTATTAAACAGTGCTCACAAATTGTGGTTCCTTTAATTGCTGTGCCTCTTTTACTGCCGAACACAGAAAATATTCAGTTCTCTGTAGAGCTTGAATAGATGTATTGTCCAGGTCCTGATAACCTCTGTGGGGCGGCTTACCTGTAATAAACGGGGAAAGAGGAGGGGGGGAGGGGACGGCGGAGGGAGCATACTTTAGTGGGTTGAATTTCAGAGATAAATTGCCCCGCTTTTAGCCAATTTCTTTTAGGGCAATATTCCGGAACACTTTCATTCTATGACTACATAAACTATTTTTATAACAGTTGCTTGACCAATTTTGATGTATATAAAACCGGCGTGAATGCCTTTACGAAGCGTTTTGGTTCTCAACAAAACACTCAGGAGCATTTAATATAACTCCCTCACAAAAAAGTATCTCCAGTTTTTGCCCATTTTTCTTGTAAGGACACTATCTACTCGATCAACTTTTCTGATGATCTTGCCCAGGGCTGATCCTAAAAAGGAGCGAACAGGTACTTTCATTTTCAATCTATTTTAATGTTGTTTTCATGAGTATACGTCCACACCACTTAATAGTCCAAAAGAACTTAATTTTCTTCTGTCATACTACGTTCCAAAAATTCTAGACGCGTTGCGAATGACGCCCTGCTTCAGGTGGCTGCAGTTGTATCCCTCTGTGTTCACGCAAGGAAAGGCGTAAAATTAGAGTTACATAATTTGTTTCAAACCAATAACATAGCAATTGTAGCATGCATACAGGAAACCTTGCATACTGCAACGAATAGGGCAATAAATATTTTATTGGACAAGGTTGAATGCGTAGGGTTCCCAACCCGTCGGACGCAAACTTGCGCCTCTGGAAGTTTATTTATTTATTTATTTATTTATTTATTTATTTATTTATTTATTTATTTATTTATTTATTTGTTTATTTATTTATTTATTTATTTTTATTTATTTACTTATTTATTTATTTGATGCCAGCTTGCCTTTTCATGCATTACAGAAGGGAGATACATAACACTAAGCATTAAATATGAGACAAAATAACAAAATAATTCTACAAAGCGCGCTGAAAATCGTCAATATAAAGAGTTAATGCAATCATACGTGGAAGATAGTTACACTGCAGTATTGATGTAAAATAAAATGAATCGTGCAAGGCGTCACCTTTAAAGAAAAGTTAATAATTTGCTTTAAGCTAGCGGTCCCACTTTGCGATATGTAGGATGGCGCTTGGATATACTTCTCCCCTTTTACTCCAGTTTTCGAATGCTAGATATTGCGAAAAAAGTTCAACCTGTGGTTTCGTCTGTGATCTTTCACGTCGTGCCATTTCAGTTTCCTTTTACTTTCTCTCATGCTAAGTTGAGCATGCCAATTACCTAATACGAATCGCACTGACATATTCTGTATGTTTTCGAGCGTATCAACCAGCTCTTTGGTGCAGGGATCCACGAAAACACATGCGTACTCCAAGATTGAGCGCACATGAGTGAAATACGGTTGTTCTTTTCAGTTAGATGGAGGTTCACTGAAATTTCATCTCAGAAAGCCAAAAACATATGCAGCCGTAACTTTTATGGTGTGAACCTGCGTATTTAACCTCTAACCACTCCCTAAATAAACTTCTATGTATTTATATTCCTCGGCCGTTGTCACAGCACCATAATTTACGGTATACGTATTCAATTGAAATGAAGGTTTTCTTGTAAAGGTGCCGCTAACACACTGTTTAACATCCAAAAAGTTTTCTGAATCAGCACATCAGGATTTTATTAAAGTCGAATAAAGCTGCAGGTATACGGAATCACGTTCATTCGCTATAGTCCGGTAAACTACACAGTACTTTTGAACAGGGCTATAGGGCCAATAGTAATAACAATGCAAAAACCGATTTATTCAGTTCATAGGATAAAATGTACTACGCTGAAGGTGATATGGAACACCATCATTTGCTTTTTTGCAGTTCAAGAATATACAGTCAACCACTTTAAGCTTATCTATTGCAAGAGCCAAATCCTGCGTGAACTCAACAATCTGCGTTGAGCAAGAAAATCCTGACAAAATCCGTGTTTGCTAGGATGCTGGCGATTATGTTTAACCAAATGAGTCATATCCAAAGAGTAGCTAAGCTCACCTTCAAACATCGGAACTAAATTAAGAGGTAGTCTTCGTCAGCGACAAGGATCTGTTGTTATCGCAAATTTAAAATATTTTTTTTTTCTAAATAGGCAGTCGTAAAATCCCATGAAGTAACATAGTGCAGGGCATGAAGTTGATCCTACCAATGCACGAGCGAGTCTCTTCTACGTTTATCACCAACAACATAGTGCAACATTGCTTGTCGCAGTTTAATTGTAAGCAGAATAACTTGCGCTTTTGCTCGCACTTGCCTTTCTTTGGTGGGGAGTCCTTGACATGGTGGCGGTTTAGCTCCTCCGTGGTGGCCGCTTGCTCGACGCCCTTGAAGGCCAGTTATTTTGCTGAACCATCTCCATCTCGGATCGGACATCTCTGCCGGGTCGATGTCTCCAATGCTCTCCATTTCTTGAGGGGGCGAATAGCCTTGAGCTGATGCGTCGACGAAGCCGGCGGCAGAGGCGTGGTAGCGGGGATGACTGGCTAGGCCTAGCTAACCCGTCGGTGTGGCAGTCTTCTTGTGGCAATAAATGACATTTCGATGGCCTAAAAGGTTCCCTGCTAATGTCCAGTGAGTCCTTGCACCTTGCTCATTCACCGACAACACTCATTACTGTTTGACAAACGATGTTCGTTCATTTAAGACGTACAAACACGGAGCGGATGAAAAACGCGTCCCCGTCGTTCGGCTCCCTAAGGGCTTTTTCTCCCCTCGGAAAAATCCGGTCGGTCTCCTTCCAAACACGTCTGTGCATGAATTCTCGGCGCCCAGGCGCGTGCCATTGTTCGGCTGTATGCCGTTTGCCGAAAAAATGACGTATAACCAGATACCTTACGTAGGCCGGTCTCCTCTTGAACACCGGTTGCCAAATATTCTGTGGCCATTCGCTTGCCGTAATTCGGCCGAGGACAGCTAACCGAATGAAAAACGTATATTCTGGGGCCGTACGTCGGCCGGTATCCTTCATAAAACTGGTTGCATGAAGAAAACGAATTCTCTACCGCCGGACGCGCGGTTCACCGTTGAAACAACGAATGCACGGCAGCCGCGCTCCGGCCGGTCTCCTTTCGAACACCAACTGCCGCAAGAATACGCATATTCTGTGGCCGGTCGCTTGCCGTGCTTCGGCCGATTACCGCTTCCCGAAGAAAAAACGGATGCCATAAGGCCGTACTTCGGCCGTTCTCTTTCTCAACATCGGCAGCCGTAATAGAACTGAATATCTGGCAGCCGGTTAGCTGCCGTTGTGCGTCCGGACACGGGCGGACGGAAAAATACCGAAGCGCTGGTTGCCGAATGTTGGCCGTTCAACGCATGATCAGTGGCTGCCAGAACCTGGATGCTGGCCGGACATGCCAGAAAGCGGCCATAGACGGGCCGGTCTTGGGGCACACTTTCTGTGCCGCCTGGGAAGGGGAGCACTTTAGCGAGTTTCCATGATAATGGAACTGTTGCTGTTGCTAGAGATTTTTTGTATATTACCATAAGGTAGCGGCTTGTGCATGAAGCATATCGTACTAAAAAGTTGTTGGGAATATTATCTGGGCCAGGGCTTTTTTTAGTGTCTAAGTTAAGCATCAAATTTAGAATGCCTTCTTCAGATAAACATACGTCACCAATTGAGCGTGCAGTGTTCACCAGTGAAAAGGTAGGTGTTTGCAAATTATCGATGGGGAAAACAGATTTAAAATAAGAATTAAATGCATTGGCTATTGTGACAGGGGTCGCTTGTGGAAGCTCCATGAATGTTCATTGTGGTTGGTTCCGTTAAACTCGGCAAGATGGAGCTCCAAAATTTTCTTGGATTTGTTACCATCAGGATTTTTATTGTCACTTGGTAATAGAAATCTTTGGCGGCTTTAGTTTTGGCTCTTAGTTCCTCTTTAAGTTTATTGAACTCATTAATTGACGGGGAGATCTTACGTCTAGCCGAACGATGTAACCTTTTTACGCGACGTGTCAGTTGTAACAACTCCCTCGTCATCAATGGCAACCGCACATTTTTTTTCTTAGTTTTTATCGGAATAAAGCGGGCGATACAAGAATGCACAAGATTTTCAAAGAAATAAACCAAATCGTTGACGTCGCTAGATTCGCTAAGCAGTTCGAAATTTTCAAATGAATCCTCTAGAACTGTCAGGATACTGACGTCATCTGCGCGGTTAAAGTCACGATGAGTTGAATACACAATACTCGGTGTGGGTACACGAAATGAGAGTGAGACGAAACGGCTTTCTGATCGGAGATTCCTTCAGTGACAAGGCAGTTAAATGTGCTTTCTAAGAATGTTGGGCTAACAAAGAATAAATCGAGAACTGCAGACTCTCTTGTAAATTCTGGAACAACTTGGGTTAGGCCGAGAAACTGAGAAAATTTCAGCAGCTCTGTGTCTGTTACAGAGGGCGGATCGCTTAAAGACAGGGTCGACCATCGAATTCCAGGCGCATTAAAGTCTCCCATAATGATTAGATTTCCGCTACTGTAGTTATGCTCACTAATAAAATTTGTCAAGGTGATCAAAGAATCCGCTGACGATCCCGGAGGGCGGTAAAAAACGCCTATAATGATAGTGATGTGCTCAAAGTAAAATTTGCACCACACTGACTCTATTCCGGTTGGCACTTGAATTGCACGAAACTTTAAGTCTGAATGAAAAAAAAGTGCCACCCAGCCCCCTCGCCCACTATTCCTGTCCGACCAAAGTACGGAAAACCCAGGGGGCGTGATTTCACTATCATGAATTCCCTCATGCAGCCAGGTCTCAGTTACGCCCACAACGTGCGCTTCATGTGCTGAAATTGTTGATAAGAAATCAGGAAACTTATTTACTATACTTCTAGCATTGATGTTCAAGAGGTGTAAGTTAGCGTTCTTCTGTTGTGGTAGTCATCGAGGACCGCGAGGAGGGAGTGTAGTTGTAATCCCTTTTGTGCGGCTGTTGGACCGAATGAGACAGTTAGAAGCATTGTCCCAGTCGTGACGAACATTGTCAATGAAGACGTGATCGTAGATAATGTGGACGTTTGTGCCAGCGTCTCTAAATGACTTTGTTGCTTCCCACAATTTTTTTGTATTATGCGTACGCGAGCTGTAAAATCCTCAGTAACGCGAACATTTGGGTCCTCGATGTTCTTGGCAATTTTCATAATCGCAACTTTGTCGTTGAAATCGAGGTGTTTAATGATAGTAGCAGGAGGACGGCCTTCGCTACCTCTCCCTAAGCGATGGCATCTCTCGATCCGCGGGCATTCCATTTCAAGTTCCTCTGTAATAAACTTCGACACCTTTGAAAGTAGTGACGTATTTGTTTCCTCGGGTTCTTTCAAAATGCCATGAAAAATTACGTTGTTTCTCCGGGATCGGTTTTCTAGGTCATCATTTTTTGCGGTAAGTTGTTCCACAGTGGATTTGACCGAGTTAAGCTCTTGTTTTAGAGAACAGGTCCCCTCAGAAACAGCCGCTGATGCGGAGGTTGATTCAAGAGAAGCCACTCGAGATTCGAGGGCAACAAACCTAGAATTTACGGATTGATGAAACTGCTTGATTTCAGCTATATCATCTGCCAGTTTTTTCTGTCCTGACAGGAGCTCATTCAACATGCTTTTAACAGAAGCAATGCGGTCTGCCTCCTCAAGCTTCTCGTTATTATCCGTTGCTGAAAGGTTAGAGGCAGAACTGCTACCTGAAACAATATTGCTGCCTTTCTTGGCCGAACTAGACTTTGCCTGTCTCAGAGGGCCTGGGTTTGTTTCTAAATCCCCGCTTTGAAGCAGTGTGCAAATGCAATGGAATAGCTGTGAAAGCAACGAAAAGCACTTCATAGCAAGACCATCAGAACAATCACATGGGCAAGGACACAGCAGCAGGAAGCAATTATCAGAGCGATAGCAGTAAGCATTTTGGAGGTAGTTTACCTGCCCAAAGAAAACACGATGGATGAGCATCGTCGAAGCTTCGCTGTTTCCTTGCCCACTGACATGCAGATGCGGCGGTGGTGCTTTTATATCCGCGGCCGGTGACGTCACGGAATAGAACTTTCCGAACGATGGGCGGTGTAGCGAGGCGTTATCAGTGCAGGGGGTGGGTGCCTTCACCGACAGGCCGTCGCCATCGTCTACTGGGGCGATGGGGCAGTCTGTGAGCACACAAACTGTAGCGTCCACGTGATGTTCCAACGGTAGAAAGTGTATTCCGGACACCGGGGTTGGGAAGTCGGGCACGGTAGTAGCGCGGCAAATTGAAGCACCCAAGCTGGCGTAGAAGAACTGCGCAAAGAAAACACGATGGATGAGCATCGTCGAAGCTTCGCTGTTTTCTTGCCCACAAGGTGATCTATTATGGTTAAGGTCACAGGGCTAATGCCCACTCATGAAGGCGTATTACTGTTACCTCAGTGGCATGCAGGCTGACAATGCAATACATAAAAGTGAAACTAGGAGCTCCAATAGAGAGGAACGGCGTATTGAGAGAACTACAAGATGGATTCAGACGGAGGAGGGGCTTACAGGACACTTCATTTGTCTAACTTACCGCATAAATTTGTCAATGGCGCAAACGCGACCATTATGAAGAGCATTTCTGGATATGAAGGAAGCCTACTACAATATAGATAGAGAACTTCTATTGGAGACAAATTGAGAGGGAGGGATTAGGCCAGGACTTTATGAAGCAGCTGCAGAGTACTTACAATGAGTGAGAGGCGCCTGGAGGGATTTAATGTACACCGGTATCGTAGTTACAACTATAGGTTTAAAGCAGGGTTGTCTTTTGTCCCTTTTGCTGTTCATGCTGTACATAACCAAAACAAAAAAAATATTCAACACAGCCGAATAGGTTTCAATCTATGTTATAGCCGCAAAGGACACGAAGTGGATGAACGTATCCTGGCGCTGATATATGCAGATAACATAGTACCACTAGAAGAGAGCGAACATTGTCGGCAAAAGCGCGTAGGCGTTTGCGGGGATGAGGCCACCGATGCGGGTTTGGGGTTTAAAACAGCTAAGTTCCGGAGTCGTGGTCTTCAATGAGCTCCTAACCAATTGGTTCAACCGTTCAACCAATTGCTTCAACCAATTGCTCCTAACCAATTGGTTCTACAGGGAACAATACCGCGTGAAACGAAATACAAATACCTGGGCATATGAAAATCACAGGCCAGGCATTCCTAAAAACGCATGAGGGGCATTTAGGCATAAAAGAAAAAAAAATGCCTCTATAAGGAAGCAATGAGCGCAATGGGGATTTAACAAGATTAAAGTTGTGAGATGAATCCGGAAGGGAGTAATGGTACCGGAACTCACCTTTTCAAACACAGTAGTGTGTGTCAAATTAGAGATTCAATAATGGCTAGAAGTGAACCAGAGGGCAGTAGGTCGATTGGCATCAGCAGCCTCCAGGAAAACAACAAATGAGGCAGTGCAGAGAGGCATGCAATGGGCCTTCTTTCAAGTGGGGGAAGCGCAGAAGAAAAGATATTTTGGCGAACTATTTCGAAATATTGATGACCGTTGACAGGAGTGCACGAAAAGCTGTGACACAGTAGATAAAAAGAACCATAAGGCTGGAAGGCTTATGACAAATTACATGGAACGAGGAAGCGTCGGGGAAACGACCAATCAAGAATTGAGTGAAAGAATCGGAGACAACCAACTGGAAAAAAAGGGATGGGCGCAAGGAAGTTCATTGGATGTGTACAGAATCGGGAAGCGGGAGATTACGATGGAAAAAAGTATTCGGTACTATCCAAGCCCAGGCTCGTTGCTTGCGAACAAGTACACTTATCCGCGAGCAGGTACAGCAAGAACTGTGCGCAGGTAGGGAGGAAGGCAGAGACCATGCGATATATGGTAACGGAGTGCGAAGGTATCTGTTTCAGTCTTCAGTGAGGGCGACATCCATTTTCCGGAAGCCCTGGGCTATAAGATTAACGGAAACGGTAATTGAAGGAAAGTTAGAATGGTGGTTGGAAGGAGCAGAGAAGACAATGAACGAAGTTCACACTTCCGCGTAAGACGGGAAAGAGGCGAATCTGTACGGAACCTTCACGACCAGTATGAAGGTTTAAGTCCAGAATCCCAGTCGATTTACTACTACTTCGCTTCGGCAATGACTGTTATTCCTATTGGTTAGTGTGTTAGCTTTCATTTTGTTGTAAGTGATAATCATTCTACATCACCTAATAGGGGCGTTTCCTATGACGTGTCCTTATCGCTCCGATCAATTGTTGACACTAGAACGGCGAAGGCTGGAGTTTCTTTTCTTTGCCAATCTTGGCCAATCACACTAAGTGGGAATGCTTGGCTTGACAAACGTGCGCAGGGGACGCTGGGCGGTAATCACGAGGCACGCACACATGAGTGCTAGCGTTTCCTTGATTTTGTAAATGTCACGCGGTAGCCCAAGAGGCCTGCGTTCAAGGGCGCGCGCTCGGCAATTCTTCGGTATTTTAAACTGCGGACACCAAAAATTGCGATTGGCTTAACAGCTTCGCTGTGAAAAAGATAGGACGACATCCGAACTAAGAATTCAGGCTAGCACAAAATACCATAAATTGTTTTTCAATGGCGAGGTTGCTGTACAGTGTTTCAACGACTGAGGTCGCTGCACAATGCCACCCCCGTACAGAGAGAAAGCCGCTAAGCTTCATCATCATCATCATCCGCGCGTTGCTCTTCCGCCAACTAGGGGAGGGGAGAAAGCGCCCCACCGCTGACATTGGCCTCCCGATTGTTTTGCGCGAAGTGAAGAATTTGCGTGGTAGTGGCTGTGCCCTTCTAGGGGCAGAGCCCATCGACATTCAAACCAACATAAGAGAGCCGCAGCTAAACTGATTAGCAATTTTATTCCAACGCAAGTTATTATTAACTTCAGTAGCTGCGGGCGATCAAACATTTCATTCCAACAATTTAAACAAGCCATAATTTCAGAAAACCCCTCTTGAGTGTAGGAAGTCTCTCGCATACCTATGTATTCGCGTCTCAAACATACGCTGACCGTTCCTCAAGTCTAAGTTCATTGGGGAAGGTTTCATAAATTGACTGATGAAATAAACAGCTGCACTAAAGCAGTTTTTACCAGGGCATGCCGCCGATCAGTCATGCGACTTTGACAAACAGACTAAAGAATGTATATCAAAAAATGAAACAATAATTCACATCGCGGCAGTGTGGTCGTTCCCCACATTTCACGGGTCTGCAGTTGGGTGAAGAACATGCAAATTCTGTTAGCAACCGTAATAGTATAAGTAAGCACTGCATATAGCTTTAGAGTGGGTTTGAAAAAGCGATTTCTTTAAGAAGCAGACATACCACATCACCACGTTAAAACATATAAATTGTATGAACAGCATAAATACCAGATGTTAAGAAAAGGCTGTGTCTAGAGTGCTGCTGGTGTTATATAACCACACTTCTAAAGCGACATCCACCGGTGTTTCGTCGAAAAATACCGCGGCTGGCATTACTTCGCTCTTGCTAACGTAACGTAATGTAAACGAACCTGCGGTAACCTCACAAAAACAAATAACTCATTCAAAACAGGTAAAGAAAGATAAGCCGTGAAAATTGTAAGTGAAGCTAAACATCTAAAACGAAATAAATGAGGCGAGAGCCGGTTTCCAACCTTCGCACTTGAGGGCAAGGAAATGGTGTGGGGCCTGTGTACCACAACGACGGACAACAAGCTGCACTCTCTGGTAGCAGGAAAAGGAGACACCGGAGCAACTGGAGCGGCCTTATCGTTGCACCAGAGCATTCCCACGTCGTCTGACCCTTGGCTGACGAAAGAACTGGTAACTTCACGGTGGACACCTCTCTCCTTCACCTAAGCGATGTTTTTGTCATAAGAGGGAAATAACTAAAATTCTGGTCGCATGTTTTTTGGTTGGCCCAAAGGTTGGTCAACATCATCGTATTGGTCAGTATAATTATAACAATAATCGTCACCTGTTTGTTGCTCTGAAAGACGAAGTAATTAAAGAACTCAAGCAGTTTTCCTACATACGGCCAGTAATCCTGCGGGATAGCCAAGTTACGCTCTCGTGGATACCTGAGACAAACGTGGTTTTTTAGACAGCTTCTCGGAGCTCACAAATGCAGTGACATTTGTCCCACCACTGTTACTGTGGTTATTACGAATTTTTGACATCCACTCTTCGCAAATTATGAATTGCCCCCATTCCTACCCGCCGCTTTATTGCATCGTGAGGAGAAATTCGGGATTTCCCTGCACTTTCAATAATGCCAAGCACCGTCCTTACACAACTATACCAACATGTAAATGATTTCATCATGCATGCACTGCCTACCCTACTTCGACGCCGGCACTATTCGTAAATTAGCGCCGCTTACAATTCCCGGAGTTTGTGAACATGGCGTCTCATTAGAGACCAACCGCACTGAAAACTTAGGACTACCCTCTGCGGTGGCTCAAGGCTTTGCGCTGCTGAGCATGAGGTCGCGGGTTCGATTCCCGGCCGCGGCGACCGCTTTTGTGATGGAGGCGAGAAGCAAAAACGCCTATGTGCACGAGATTTCGGCGCACGTTAAAGATCCCCAGGTGCTGAAAATTAACCCGGAGCCCTCCACTACGGCGCGCCTCATCACCTGCGTTGCGCCAGCGCCTTATACCCTACAATCAATTAATCAAACACTTAGGACTACTGCAATAAAACAGTACACATAACCAGGACAGTGAACGTATAAGACTTTGTTCAAAATAGATACGCCCGCAGCGCGAAGCCCTCCTAAATGTAAGCGTTTACGGAAACAAAACTGAACAAAAGGGCGGACGTTACCGACAGCCGGATGTGACGTTGGGGTCGCACCTGAAGAGGGCGCGCCGGTGTGTCGCGACCGCATACATCAGCCTCGCAATGCGCGAGGGAGGCCAGACGCTTCGCGTTTCTGTTTCCACACAACCATTGCCGCTAACATTCGGCTGTGGGTAATGAAGGTATATGCTGTGAAAAGCCCGTCATCTGGTTGCTACAAAGCAAAACGCAACAGCAATCATTTTTGCATAATTCTACAAATAAAGCAGAAATACTTGACTTAGCGAGTTATGAAAATGCGGCCTCATTGCCAAACCGTCTTTATTTGTAAAATATCGAACAGGACCCTTTATTACCCCCGCCCAAATTATCATCTTGCTTTTTTCGTGGAACGAACCTCGTACGAGCGGGCGGCCGATCCCAAACGGGCAAAACCTTAGTTAATCTCATTTGTCTAAATCATTAAACTTTCACCTCGCCGCAGGTTCAGAAGGGATTATTAAAATCAGATTAAAAGCATACGCTAGTTTACAAATCCATACGATGCTTTTAAAGAGTAAAACAGAAAGTTACCCATCCCGCAAGCGTTTGCTGATGCATAGTTTAATCCTCCAAACGTGTAGCTCCTTTCGATTAAACATTTTCTTTTCGTGAAAACGAAATCGTACATTCTGCAGACGAAAATGATAAATTCCACTGGCTGACAAGAACAGTTGATTGTCGTTTAGTAGAGAAGCTACGTCTTTAGCATCGTTACTGTGCCCGAAGGAGACGGCCACTTTTTGCAGATATACTTGCTACCAAGAAACCCGCTGAGTTTTGTCCATCAAGTGAGAGAGGATTCGGTACCGCTGATGTCTGTAGCCACGCGTAGAACATTTCAGTTAGGTCTATTATGTCTTGGAGAAGTTACATTCCTTGCTAACCAAAATAAAACGAATATTCAGCAGTACAGTTCAAGAGATTAAACAAGGAATTATAACTGCAGAGCTGTTGAGGCCGACAGAAATCCTTCCGGCGTACAAAAAGAACCCCGAGCAAGCGTGAGCGCGTGCGTTGCGGTGACCACCTGGCGTCTTGCAGGCTTGCGCGTTAGCTAACGTTATAGAGTTTCTTAGCAAGTATATTAAAGAGGTAACTGCCCCTGGTAAGCCATGTCGTCGTGGTGTTCACGGGAAGACACCCGCTTTAGTCTTAGGCTGGGCATGAAAAATGAATTCTTGAGTGGTTTTTGAGATTTGCTTCCTTCACTATGCATTACAACGTCTACGAACTGCGAGAAAGCCGAAATCCCCCCTGTGCTGTGGTAGCCCCTTCCGTAAAACAGCAGGCAGTGCGCGATCGTTCCTGGCGTTGGTCATGTCGCAGTGGAATGACGTATGACTGAGCAGGTAATATGCCGCCGCGAAATTTGTAGCTGATGAAAAGGAGAAACAAAACGTACTTCGACTAAGACTAGATACGACAGACACGGGTGCCTGTATCTGCCCTATCTTGTCATCGTCCACGACTGTTTAACGTCCCGTTTTCTTTTTTCTTCAAGTTTTCTTCACCAACTCGCTCCGCATCAAGTTTTGTTAAACTGTAGATGACGGACGGTGCACCGGTTCACCACAATGGCGACGTTTTCATAGGCAGGCTCAAAATACTTTCAAAACTCTTCAAACAACTGATTATTTCATTGTTCCTAACAAAACAAAACAACACTAAACTAAACTAAAGCAAACGTAACTATAGAACTTACGATTGTTCGTAACTACCACTTTGGCCGCCGAGCAACAGTCACAACCTTTACGGCAATAATACGGTTTACTTTCTTTTTAAAGCAAAGCTTTCTACATCTACCCCCCAAGGGTTCTTTCGCGACCGTTGGTGTCACCAGAAAACTCCAGCGAACAAATAAAAGAATTCACTGGCACGGCCGGGAATCGAACCTGGATCTAATAGACTAACAAAGCGAGAGCCCGTTGTCTTACCGATTCAGCTACGAGCCCCCGCGAATACGGGAAGACAAATGGTGTACGCACCAAGCACATCTACGGGTTTACCCCCTGCCTTATCGCTGAATGCCACGTGAAAGCGTCACACGACCACTCACCCCGGTCTAGCAGCCCTGTGCGCACCTTGCTCTTGTGCTAAGAGTTACAAAAATTAAAGGAAGCTCACACCAATCCATTGAATCTCACTTTTAGTACGCCAATGTGCTAAAGCCTGTGGCCTCCAGTGTTCACGTAAAAAATCACAGCTCCTTGTCGTCCGCCATCACGCCAAATCAAGGAATACATTCAAATACTCCTTGATGACCAGTCCATCACTCCAAACCCCAGCATCAAGCTCCTGGTCCTACATTTCTAGGCCAACACCAACAGTGATGTCTCCTTGCAGCGCCTCAAAAACAGCATTAATCTAATCATGCACATGATCAGGCGAGTTGCAACCAAGAAGGGAGGCCTAAAGGAATCCGGTATCTTTCGACTAATTGAAGTTTTTGTCCTCTCGAGAGTCACTTACGACAACCCCCTGTCTTCTTCTCCACAAGGAAGACATAGAGATGCTTTATACAATGATTAGAAAGATGGTCGAGCAGGTCATTGGTCTTCTCATGAGTGCGTCCACACAGGGGCTGCTTAGCATAGGTTTCCACAACACGGTGGAAGAGGTGATAGAAGGCCATCTTTCTAACTAGAAGGTCCGACTCAAAACTGTGGTGGTTAACCGCATGCTTCCCCAGATTGGCTGGGCAGCCCAGAATGTCACTCCGCTTGACGTACTCCCAGACTCTTGGCGACTAAAACAAAAGATGCCCCCTTTGCTTCGAAATATGAACCTTTCACATAATGAGGGTCACCGAAAAGCACGGGCTCAAGCGCTAAACACTACCCTCGGTGGGGATCATGCAGTTATCTACACATACACCTCAAAACATCGAGGGCAGCGATACGCCATCATCGTGGCTGCCTCCAGAACCAACCTTCTTGCGTGTACCTCACTTAGGACCCAAGAAATGACGGCAGCAGAAGAGGCAGCCGTCACCTCGGGACTCACTCAACCAGGGTTTCGGAGGGTAGTCACTGATTCCCAGCAAGCCTACTGGAATTACCAGTCTGGTTGGGTGTCCTGACCTGCACTGCGTGGGCTTAAAAAACACTCACCAAACGGTTTCATTCAGCTCATCTGGACACCCCCTCACGCTTCAATGGAGGGCAACCAATACGCGCACCCAACAAGCCTGCGCTTTTACCTCCAGTGCTATGGAGCTGCACGAGCATAGTCACCCGCTTGTCACGTTCAGGGAGATAACCCAGCATTATCGCCTTCTGAGACAACCTTCGCATTACCCTGACCTTTCCAGAGAACAACAAACTACCCTACCTGTCATACAATCCGGGCTCCTTCCCACAGCCTACGCGTCTTCACCTAATGTATCCGAATCGCTACGACGGTGAATGTAAATTTTGCTCTGAAGTAGGAACACTCCGCCGCGTAATCGGGGTATGCGACTTTAGCCCTGAGCGCCCTCCTCTCTTTCCATCAACTACCCAACAAAAGCAATGGGAGATGCTGCTGTCCAGGCCCTCTCTACCTACCCAGCTTCAGCGGGTGGACAGAACACAGGCGGCGCGGACTTCATAAGGGCCCCACAGAAGAAGGAATCACTCCCCAAGGCTGCACTCTGGGCCGTTCAGAAATATGAACAGAAGTAGTTCTTCCTCCTCTTCCTCAGCCGCAAGTCTCGTCGCCTCCGTCTGCGGCGCAGAGACGGAAAGGTCACATCGTCTAACACCGGGTTGGAGCTTTGATTTTATAAAAAAAAAGTTTCCACTCTTGCTACACCAATACAACTCAACCAAACACCGTTCACGCATCATGCCTTGATTTAACCTTAACAAGAATATCTCTTTGAAGTAATAAATGGTGTGGTTAATTGCATTTCACTTCTCTCTACTATTTGTAGAGCGATGTGAGTGATTATAAGTGACGTCGCATGAGTAATCGTTATGGGTGCTGTTTACAGTTTTGCTTTCCAACCACATTCACGGGGTGGATTGGCGCGATTTTTTTGAGTTATTAAACACCTATTTTATTTTTCCAGTTACAAAATTGCACAATATTCTTCGCGTTTTTGTTGCACTTTGTTTAAATTTGAGGTCACAAAAATGTTTCAATCCAAGTCAGTCATGATACTAAGGCGAGTGCGTGTCATAATGGCGGCCCATGACAACAAAGACGGCCTTGATGTGAGCCGCATAGACGCTAGCGCCAGATTACTCTCTAGTTTTACTCTCTAGATTACTCTCTAGATTACTCTCTTACTCTCTCTGGCTAAGACGTTGTCCTCTGGAGCACGAGGCGGCCGCTTTTCTAGTGGAGGTGAAAAGCAAACACGCCCGTGCGTACGAGATTTCGGCGCAAGTTAAAGATACCCAGGTAGTCAAAATGAATTCGGAGCACTACTGCGCGGCCTATCGCCGTTGTTGTGCCGGCGTGTTAAACCCTACTACCTATCTGAAGTTAATAGCGAAGTTTTTCTCCAGGGGCGGTATTCTCGAGTTTTGTCCCTTTCAAAAGTGTCCCTTTTGGCGCAATACAGTGATGGTGTATCAGTGTGTTGGGTGCGATTGATATTGCATTCTGATCGGCTTTATGATGTATTTTGTTCATGTGCTGTTTTGTTTTATGTTGTTTCTAGGTAGTGTTGCGTTTTTTTTTGTTGTTGTAGTTGATGCTGATAACGAGTAGTGACCTTTGTATTCTTCACTTGCCCCTCCTGCTAGGGCCATTCTGGCCTGCAGTATTTCGAAATAAAATAAATAAATAAATAAATAAGCCCTTATTGGGCAAAAGCAAACTAGCGGAAGTGACGTAACGCAAGCGCGGCAAACCGACTGTCAACGCTCATTGCTTAACCGGAAGTACGTCACGATGAAAGTGACTCAAAAGGCACGTTTTCAAAAGGGACAGTTACGAGAATACCGCCCCAGGTCTGTTGTTTCTATAGCCTTGAACCACTAGTGAAAGGTGCGTCAATTTTTTTAGTATAGCTTCTTTTATTCCGTTTTCAATATTACGACTTGTCAGGCTACGACGTGGTTGTCACCTGTGTCATTGTTATTTATACTTGTTTTTTTGGAGTTCCTTTGCGTACACTATAGTTTGGTGCGCTCGCAGGGCCTAATTGTTATCTTTAGCTTAAAGGAACACTGACACGAACATTTTATGTTACACTTTTATTTCATTTCATTTCATTTCAAGTCTGCATTTATTTCACGCATTTTGGTACACAAGGAGGAGGGAGAAAAAGCCACCCAACGGTAGCTTGACGAGGCCCCTGCCTCCTGTAACGTGGACAACATTGAACACAGTACATACAAGAGCATGCTGTTGTCAACCATAGACAAAAGAATATGTTGTCAATTTTTCAACATTGTATAAATACATAGTTACGCACAGATACAGTAGATACATACATACGCAAATGTAAAATCAACTTGACATGCATGCGAAAATTCCGATGTAACCCGAATGATTGGAAGTCAGAAGTGTAACAAATGTTTACACCTGCATACGAATGGAAGGAAGACCAATACAATTTTTCATACATTATACGTAGGCATCGATCTTCCAGTAAACACACAATTTATTTATTAAAATCAGGCGTATGACACAAGAAAATTTTAGAAAGTTCAAAATAATTAATCATGAAGGTATAGCTCAAACTCTTGTTTAACAGATAAAGTATCTATGTCCTTCCCCAGTTTGTGAAGGCCGTTTAGCAATACCGGTATTCTGCTTCGTAGCATATTGCCTCCGTAAGTGGTTCTGTTCAAAGAGACCGACCATAACTCCGGATGTCTCGTAACACGTGCATGAACATTTTAAAATAATTTAGACATAATAACCAGGCTATTTGTACCTTTGTTTCTTTCTGTAATTAGCTTCGTGCAGAGACGGTAATCATACAAGTTTTGGATGCTAATCAGGTGAAGTTTTTCTATCAGAGGACGCACGGGGTGGTCAGAGATGACGTTTGAAATATTTCTTATTATTCTATTCTGTAATCTAGTAAGTTTATGTATATTTGTAGAAGTAGTGGTACCCCATACAAGAAAACAGTATTCAATGTATGGTAAGAACAGTGATTTGTATAGTAAGAGTCTAGTTTTCCTTGGAAGCAAGTCTCGGTGACGGTAAAGTGCACCTGTGACACGTGATAGTTTAGTGACTACTTGATTTGTATGTAAGTCTCAAAGCATATTTTCAGAAAATGTTACTCCTAGCGTCTTAAAACTACTTACAGTTTCAATGGGGGAGCCGTTCAGGAAAAGAGTTTGATTTTGATGCAGCTGTTTGTTTTTTGCTCAGAATACAACAGCTTTGGTCTTTTCAGTGTTTATAGCTAGTCCGTTGCACGATGCCCATTCACCAAGCTTAAGCAAAATTTCATTTCCTCGTTTAAACAAAACTTCACAGTTAGTATCTGAAATGAATAGGCTTGTATCATCTGCGTAAATTACGAACTTAACTGAAGGATCGATTTGAACAATGTCATTGATATAAATGTTGAATAGGTAAGGTCCTAATATACTCCCCTGGGGGACTCCGAACACAGTCTCTTTTTTTGAGGAATGGTGATTATTGATTGAAACATATTGGGTACGATTACTTAAATATGACTCGATGATATTGTGCGCTATGCCACGTATACCATAGGATTCCAATTTTTGCAACAATACTTTCCTATTAAGGGAATCGAGTGCCTTGGAGAAATGTACAAAAATTCCAAGAACTAATTTCTTGTCTTCAATAGCTTCAAGAATGAATTCTTTTTGGTCCAGAAGTGCAATTTCGGTGGAACAGTTTTTTCGAAATCCATACTGGGATTTTGTTAGTGTGTGCTGTCTATCTGTAAAAGAGGTAAGTCTAGAATGCAGAAGTTTTTCTAACACCTTCGAAAAGATGGGCAAGATAGAAATAGGTCTGTAATTGCCAAGATTGTTCTTGTCGCCTTTTTTATAAATAACGACAGCCTTCGCTATCTGCAGAGAAGAGGGGAACGTTCCGGTAGGAAAACAAATATTAAATATATGCATTAATGGAGTAGCAATCATATCCGCAGCAAGTTTTACGGGATGTCTTTGCATATCAAATGGATCGGAAGAATTACTATTATTGAGTTGCAGAATTGCTGAGAAAACTTCTTGCTCGGTTACAGGAGTAATATATATTGTATCTAGGCATGGAGGATTCATGTACTTAGAACTGTCGCCTGTAATTGTTGTAAAAGTCATATTCACAAGATGGTCATTGAAAGCATTCGCAAGAGCACTTCGTTTAACCTGCTTTCCATGCATCGTAACTTCGGTTACTACCGTGGGTGATTTAAAAACGTTGAAAATTGAATTGAGGTTCCTCCAAGTAGCAGCAGAATCACCGCTGCATTTCTCAAAAAGGGTATTGTAGTAATTATTCCTAGCCTTCGCTATTCCTTTGTTAAGTTTGTTGCGATATTTTTTGAACTTCTTAAGTAGATCAGTGTCACGATCGGTGAGAAATTCATTATACATGCAGCATTTTACTTTAATTTTACCTAAGAGATAAGGCGTAATCCAAGGTTTGCGAATTTTGCAAGGCGTCTTTAACCGCTTATATGAAAAGTTTTCGTCATAAAGTGATTTGAATTTTCCTAGGAAGGATTCAAAGGCTGACGACGTATCTTAATTTGAAAGAAAGTCTGTCCAGTCGGTTGTGACCAATTGCTCTCGAAATGTATTAAAATTTGCACAAGAAATGTTTCTTACGAAAGACGCCGATTTATGAAACTTTTTAGATTGTTTGACCGCCATAAATACGGGAAGGTGATCACTCAAATCACAGGCTATGACTCCAGCTTTAATATTTGTAACATGAGAACCCACAAGAAAAAAATCAAGCAAGGTCGAAGACTTAGTGCTTACTCTGGTTGGGTGGTCGATGACACTAGTTAAACCGAAGCTTTGGTACAACCAGGTTAGTTCATTTTTTATAGGACTATTACATATCAAATCTATATTAAAGTCACCGCCACAGATTATCTCAAGCTTATTCTGAGCGGAAAACCGGAATAGATTTTCTAAATACGAAAGAAAAGCTGTGTGTGATCCAGAGGGAGGGCGATATACAACAGAAATGACGTACTTTTTCATGTTCAGTGATAACACTTCAGAGTCGTTATGTGTGCAAGTAAATGTTTTAAGAAGTTCACAGCGGTACTCGTTTTTGACTAATATTGCTACGCCGCCGGCGCGCCGAGTTGGGCGGTTTAAAAAAAATGCGTTATATCCTGGCATTGTGAAAACATCATCACCATCAGCGAACCATGTTTCTGACAGCATAATTATGTCAAACTCAAAATGAATTTGACTGAAAAATATTTCTAAGGACTCGTGCTTATTTCTAGCAGATTGAGCATTTAAGTGAAAATTTTTAAACCTGATAAGTAATCATTACCAAGGTGCGCGCATAGCTCGTTCGGTGTGACGTACATAGGTTGCATATGAACGCCTTATGTTATTCGTGTCGTGGTCGGGGACTTATACTATTGTTTCAAGAGACCTTTGGGACTTGACAACAATCGCTTTGTCGCCCTCCGTTCGCCTCACAAGAACCTTTCCTTTGCTGTGCCACACAAACTGGAAGTTGCTTTTACGTGCCCACTGCTTAGTTTCCCACGACAGCTTTCTAGTCTGCTTCGTGAGGTTTTCCTGGATGTACACGTCGCTGTCACCCGTTTTCAGCTTTTTTCTAGCTTCAAACCAGCCGTCACGTACTGCCTGCCGAGTAAAGCGAACGATAACACCGGGTGTTTCATCGGGCTTCGAAGGCAGGCGGTGAGCGGCCGTGACGTCATTTATCTCGAGCTGGGGAAGCTGCAGTGTTGTAGCTAGTTTGTTCACCTTAGAAAGAACGTCTTCGTTTTCACTCTTTGGGATGCCATGGATTTCGAGATTAAGTTTCCTGTTGTGCCACTCAGGTTCGTTGATGTCTTTTTTTACATCACTGATGGCCTCGCCACCTTGCTCCGCCTGAACTCGGTCAACTCGCCGCTTCACTTCTGCTACATCCCTTTCGTTTTCGGTTAGCTTTGCCAGAACGGAGTCGTACTTATCGGACACCATTTGTACGCTTGCCTCGATAGCAATGACCGTTTCTTGAACCTGCTTCACCTTTTCCTGCAGCTCTGCGATTGATGCTGCTGTGACGCTATCAATCGCCCTCTTTTGTTTCGCACCTCTAAAAAAAAGCACCGCCACTGCTTTCGAGCGGCACCACCCCTTAACTTGTACAGTGCGCGTCAGGCTTGTCTAGGGCAAGCGAGTGCGCGGCTTGGAAGCCTGCGGGCGACATCTGCTGATAGCGGCTGGGTTAGAGATAGCTTGCCATTGCGCGTGCGCCGATCTCGGACAGGGTCAGGCCGGTCTTCGTTTCGCATGTGCCGCTCGAATTTGCAGACGCCAGCACCCTCGAGGGGCGATTGTCTTTCACAGTGGCAGCCGGGAGCGTTGACAGGCCAGATAGACCCGTCGTTCGACACGGTGCAATAATTCATCAGGCGGTTACGCAATGCTAGAAAACGACCTCCGCTAATCATCTGAATCTCATGTTTAGCAAACTAAAAGCACGCAAGAAGAACGCACTGCAGCGCTTTCCGTTAAAACTTTTGTGTGATTAAGTAACGGCTGCACTCATAATGCATGGCGTCAAATTACGCGCTTACCCCGTGTCACCGCCTACGATTGGCACTTCAGAATAAAAGCGCCCCTTGTGGGGTGTGGTGTCTGTAAGTTTGACAGGCCCATGCTATAAGACGACCGATCCGAGCCTGTCCGAGATCCACGCACGCGCAATGGCAAGCTATCTCCAACCCAGCAACTATCAGCAGATGTCGCCAGCATGCTCGAAAGCCGCGCGCTCGCTTGCCCTAGACAAGCCTGACGCGCACTGTACGTTTTTTCTGACAGGCCAGAAAAAATTCCGAAGTGATAGGCGCATAGACATTTGTTACACACCACGCAAGCATCGTAAGAACCAATAGCCAAGTCGCAGTCGAAGCAAACATTGTCATCACTCATTTTGACACTCTCTTGGGCAACAGCTCAGCAGCACAAAATACAATCGAAAGCTTGAAGTGTGGAATTAAAATAATCACAAACCTGAAATAATACAGAAGAACTGAGTGCCGAGCTGACTGTGCCGCCGGTGCTGCCCAAATGCCGGGGACGTCGAGTGCTGTCTCTTTTATAAGGGCCGGGCTCGCTGAAGTGTCAGTGAAGTTCGCACTGCGCAGTCGCAGCAGTCTTCCCAGATCACTTGCTCTTTTCTTCAGCAGCCGGGTCGACAAACGAAGTATCTTGATTTCCCCGTGGCGGCCAGAAGCATGGAATACAGCGTCTGAAATAATACAGAAGAACTGAGTGCCGAGCTGACTCTGCTGCCGCTGCTGCCCAAAATCTTTGATTTTGGGCAGCAGCGGCTTTATTTTATCGATGCTTAATGGTCTGGCGAGCCTGAAACAGCACTTTAAATACTTTAGCGCGCGATAGGTATTACATTGAACGGCCTGAAAACCATTTGCTTCACCCGTCAATTTTCATTACCAGGACGAAATCAAAACAATGTGCTCGCACTCGGTGTGAAAGCTGCAGCGGCGGTTCGGTTCCTGCAGAGCTCGGGAACATTTTGATTGCCTCTTCATATTGTAATACTTACGACCACACCAAATACGACCGCGAAAGGCTGGCCAGCACTTGTCATTGGCACCCATTGAGGGTTGATCGGGGATAACAAATTTAAACGGAGTACCTCGAGTGGCGGGTGATTTTAATGCGTGTGGAAAGGAGCTTTTTATCCGCAAGTTTTCATTGTACACGAGTTTTGTGGTGGCTGGCATTACATAATCTTCATCTGGCTTTTGTCGCGTATTTTATCGCCAAGGATTCGGCGACTACTTATCAGCAAGCGTGACCTTGCGCCTCTTCTCCTTGGAAAGATTTGCCCAGCAATAGCTTCAGAGGTTCTTTAGCTCTCGATTGTTAACCTTGACGTTATTTTGAATGGTTTATATATTGTTCTGCTCTTGTTCAGTATAGGTGTAACCATGCGTAACGTAATCCATTAGCTTCGATGGGTTAACGAGGTGGTTGTTTAGGGTAGAGGAAATGCGTTGGCATTTATTCGCGTCCAGTACAGCAGGGGCATAATAGCGCGCAAATTGGAAAATTGTTCGTGCCTATCCTTTGATGTCTTTAACATCGAAGGCGTGGTGGGAAGCCATCGGCATGTGACCAGAAAGCAATTTTTTAACTTGTCCCACGCGATTCCCCTCACCGAGACCTTTATTTTGATACCTCACAAGCCGTAGTGGCATCACTTTGACTTTTAACCCAATCTATGACTCGCATGACGTTCTCATGACTATGACCAGGATACAATTTTTAACTTGCCCCACGCGATTCCCCTAACCGAGATTTTTATTTTAATACCTCACAAGCCCTATTCGCATCACTTCGACATTTAACCCAATCTATGACTCACATGACTATCTCATGACTATGACCAGGATGCAATTTTTAACATGTCCCACGCGATTCCCCTCACCGAGACATTTACTTTGATACCTCGCAAGCCCTAGTCGCACGACTGCGACTTTTAACCCAATCTATCACTCGTATGACTGTCTCATGACTATGACGGGGAAGGAATTTTTAACTTATCCCACGCGGTTCCCCTAATCGAGACCTTTACTTTGATACCTCACAAGCCCTAGTCGCATCACTGACTTTTACCCAATGTATGACTCACATGGCTGTCTATGACTATGACCAGAAAGCGATTTTTTAACTTGTCCCATGCGATTCCCCTCACCGAGACCTTTCATTTGATACCTCACAAGCCTTAGTCGCACCACTGACTTAAACCCAATCTATGGCTCACATGACTGCCTTGTGACTATGACCAGGAAACGATTTTTAACTTATCCCACGTGATCCCCCTAATCGAGACCTTTATTTTGATACCTCACAAGCCGTAGTGGCATCACTTTGACATTTAACCCAATGTATGACTGACATGACTGTCTAAGACAATGACCAGGAAGCGATTTTTTAACTTGTCCCACGCGATTCCCCTCACCGAGACCTTTATTTTGATACCTCACAAGCCCTAGTCACACCACGGTGACTTTTAACCCAATCTATGACTCACATGACTGTCTCATGACTATGACCAGTAAGCAATTTTTAACTTATCCCACACGACTCCCCTAATCGAGACCTTTATTTTGATACCTCACAAGCCCTAGTGGCATCATTTTTAATTTTAACCCAATGTATGACTCACATGACTGTCTATGACTACGACGAGGAAGCGATTTTTCAACTTGTTCACGTGATTCCCCTCACCGAGACCTTTAATTTGATACCTCACAAGCCCTAGTCACACCACTGTGACTTTTAACCCAATCTATGACTCACATGACTGTCTCATGACTATGACCAGTAAGCAATTTTTAACTTATTCCACACGACTCCCCTAATCGAGACCTTTAGTTTGATACCTCACAAGCCCTAGTGGCACCATTTTTAATTTTAACCCAATGTATGACTCACATGACTGTCTATGACTACGACCAGGAAGCGATTTTTCAACTTGTCCATGTGATTCCCCTCACCGAGACCTTTAATTTGATACCTCACAAGCCCTAGTCGCTCCACTGTGACATTTAACCCAATCTATGACTCAGATGACTGTCTATGACTATGACTAGAAAGCGATTTTTTAAATTGTCCCACGCGATTCCCCTCACCGAGACCTTTATTTTGATACCTCACAAGCCCTTGTCGCATCAATTTGACTTTTAACCCAATCCAAGATCACATGAGTATCTCATGACTATGACCAGGATGCAATTTTTAACTTCTCCCACGCGATTCCCCTCACCGAGACCTTTAATTTGATACCTCACAAGCCCTAGTCGCACCACTGTGACTTCTAACCCAATCATGACGCACATGACTCTCATGACTATGACCAGGAAGCGATTTTTAACTTATCCCACTCGAATCCCCTCACCGAGACCTTTATTTTGATACCTCACAAGCCCTAGTCGCATCACTCTGACTTTTAACCCAATGTATGACTCACATGACTGTCTATGACTATGACCAGGAAGCGATTTTTTAACTTGTCCCACGCGGTTCCCCTCACCGAGACCTTTATTTTGATACCTCACAAGCCCTAGTCGCATCACTTGGACTTTTAACCCAATCTATGACTCACATGACCATCTCTTGACTATGACCAGGATGCAATTTTTAACTTCTCCCACACTATTCCCCTCACCGAGACCTTTATTTTGATACCTCACAAGCCGTAGAGGCATCACTTTGACTTTTAACCCAATCTACGACTCGCATGACGTTCTCATGACTATGACCAGGATACAATTTTTAACTTGCCCCACGCGATTCCCCTAACCGAGATTTTTATTTTAATACCTCACAAGCCCTAGTCGCAACACTGTGACTTCTAACCCAGTCTATGACTCACATGACTGTCTATGACTATGACCAGGAAGCGATTTTTTAACTTGTCCCACATGATTCCCCTCACCCAGACCTTTAATTTGATACCTCACAAGCCCTAGTCGCACCACTGTGACTTTTAACCCAATCTGTGACTCACATGACTGTCTATGACTATGACTAGGAAGCGATTTTTTAACTTTTCCCACGCGATTCCCCTCACCGAGACCTTTATTTTGATACCTCACAAGACCTAGTCGCATCACTTCGACTTTTAACCTACCCGCCGCGGTGGCTGAGTGGCTAAGGCGTTGCGCTGCTGAGCACGAGGTCGCGGGTTCGATTCCCGGCCGCGGCGGCCGCTTTTCTGATGGAGGCGAAAAGGAAAAACGCCCGTGTGTACGAGATTTAGGCGCACGATAAAGATCCCCAGGTGGTCAAAATTAATCCGGAGCCCTCCACTACGGCGCGCCTCATCGCCTGCGTTGCGTCGGCGCGTTAAACCCCACAATCAATCAAATCATCGACTTTTAACCCAATCCATGACTCACATGACTATCTCATGACTATGACGAGGAAGCAATTTTTAACTTCTCCCACGCGATTCCCCTAATCTTGACCTTTATTTTGATACCTCACAAGCCCTAGTCGCATCACTTGGACTTTTAACCCAATCTATGACTCACATGACCATCTGTTGACTAAGACCAGGATGCAATTTTTAACTTCTCCCACGCGATTCCCCTCACCGAGACCTTTATTTTAATACCTCACAAGCCCTAGTCGCATCACTTTGACTTCTAACCCAATCTGTGACTCACATGACTATCTCATGACTATGATCAGGATGCAATTTTTAACATGTCCCCCGCGATTCCCCTCACCGAGACATTTATTTTGATACCTCACAAGCCCTAGTCGCACGACTGTGGCTTTTAACCCAATCTATCACTCGCATGACTGCCTCATGACTATGACGAGGAAGCGATTTTTAACTTATCCCACGCGATTCCCCTAATCGAGACCTTTACATTGATACCTCACAAGCCCTAGTCGCATCACTGACTTTTAACCCAATGTATGACTCACATGCTGTCTATGACTATGACCAGAAAGCGATTTTCTAACTTGTCCCATGCGATTCCCCTCACCAAGACCTTTCATTTGATACCTCACAAGCCTTAGTCGCACCACGGACTTTTAACCCAATCTATGACTCACATGACTGTCTTGTGACTATGACCAGGAAGCGATTTTTAACTTATCCCACGCGATCCCCCTAATCGAGACCTTTATTTTGATACCTCACAAGCCGTAGTGGCATCACTTTGACTTTTAACCCAATCTATGACTCACATGACTGTCTAAGACAATGACCAGGAAGCGATTTTTTAACTTGTCCCACGCGATTCCCCTCACCGAGACCTTTATTTTGATACCTCACAAGCCTTAGTCGCACCACTGACTTTAACCCAATCTATGGCTCACATGACTGCCTTGTGACTATGACCAGGAAACGATTTTTAACTTATCCCACGCGATCCCGCTAATCGAGACCTTTATTTTGATACCTCACAAGCCGTAGTGGCATCACTTTGACTTTTAACCCAATCTATGACTCACATGACTGTCTATGACTATGACTAGGAAGCGATTTTTTACTGGTCCCACGCGATTCCCCTCACCGCGACCTTTAATTTGATACCTCACATGCCCTAGTGACATCAATTTGACTTTACCCAATCAATGACCACTAATTAATTAATTAACCTAAATGTTAGGTAAGTAAAATGAACGCCCGTCGCACGGACCTCATTTCTAGCAAAAAATGTGCGTGTCACGTGACCAACATCATCACGGTAACCAGCGGTAGAGTGAACTAGAATACTTGGGTAGTGGAAAAAGCGGCGGCTGCTCCCCACGGCGCCCTTGAAGCCAAACGTGTTAAGGGCACAGGGTAGGCCCTATACTTCCCATGCATTTTTGGCCATTTTGAGGTACATTTTTCTCGGCATCTAATAAAGCTATCTACATAGCGTATATATCATTTTCTTTCAAATTTTGTGCTCTTTTAACTGTACTAGAATTATAAACATCCTTAAAAAATTCAATTTTTTATAATTTTTTGTCTGTTAGTACCTAAAATTTGGCATTATTTTAGTATTAAAAATTGTGTAACAAAAAAACTGTTGCGTGCATATTTTCAATTCTAGTACAGCAGGTGTGACAAGTTATATAGATGACAGGAAAAAAAAATCAGCTCGTTGTCATGGCAGATATAGGAAATATTGGTAGCTATGTAATAAAAAACATGGTTTTGAGATAATTGAGTTTAAAGTAAAAAAAAAGGTGAAAAACAATACTTTATTGCCAAAAACAACACTGGAGCCATTTTTTTTGGAAAACACCAGCTTCGTAATCACCGTCGAAGATGTTTTTTTGCTTTTCAGCCGGTCGTCTGTCCTTCCTTGACTATTATTGTGCACCATCGTACAGATCTGTTCACAAAGTATTTCGCTTGTGGTCAACCTCTTTAGGCCACTTGATTGTGGCGTTGCGCCCTGGATTTGGTCCGAATGATTTCAAAACGGTGGCTCAGGCGTTGCTATCATCATTTAATGAAAGAACAGCATCCAATGTTGCAATCATGAGAGTGTGAAGCCCAAAAAAGATGTTTTTTCGTGCGCGGCTTAGAAGGACAAACTAGGAAAAAATGTGCAACAGGGTCTTTGGATTGCCCTCGCTGAAAAATCAGTTATGCAATGGTTGCTAAGCAATTTCTTTATAGAGATGGTTCGAGAAAAGCGTTTTGATCTGGAATTAGAAGTTTTTTCATGAAACAAATTACAATAAAGATTGAGAACATTCTTAAAGAGGGTGTGGGCACTTACTACTTGCCTATGGGAAAACTATTTTTTAGCGAGAAATATGACGTTCTAAGGCAAGTGTGAATATGGAAAATGTGCGCAAGGAACTGAACTTCCCTAATTGCAAAGAAAAACAAAAAGTCATTTTTTCAAAATTTCGCCTTACCCTGTGCCCTTAACCGCCGCGCGTGGCGCTGGTGTGCCCCGCCCGAGGAGATCCCGAAGCGGCGCGCGTTGATCGACGTGCCGCTATGCTGCTGTTCGGCGATTCACGCCGTGTTTTGGCGTTTTTTAACCGCTGCACATGGTCTTTTTTGTGTGTAATTATAAGAGGAGCCTTGCAGGCACTGCACTGATCCTTAAGTGTTCTTGATTCTGTCTTTTATTGGTAATACAGACAGGGTGTTATGCGTGCGACGGTCTCTAATTGCAGAAGGGCCATGGCTCATGCAGTTTGAAAGGATTGTGCAGTATTGTGGAGTTGGACTGCACCCCTAATAAATTTGTGATTGCTAAAAATATTTTATATTTGCGATTTGTTTTACCCTGCTTTTATTTGTCGAGTTCCTAACTGTTCATAATTATCTTACGTCTGCAAAACGTGGGCAGTAGATTTCATGAACTTGTGCATTTCTAAAGCGCTAATTATTTTATGTTAATGGGTAACCAGCGTTCCAATGAACTGTGCACTTTTAAAATGATCGCGCGATAAAGTGTGCCATGTGGTGCTTTTCTTAGAACTACGTACGGTTGCGAATGTTGATGCTTTTCGCTGACTTTAATGAAGTTTTTAAAACGTATCGTGTGTGTTGCGTGAATTAGTGCACTGCAAGGGCCCGGGCCAGGTAGTACGCATTTTCTCGGGCCCGGGCCAGGCTCGGGCTTCAAAGAAATATTTTGGGACGTGCTTGCCCGAGCGCATGCATGCAGTGTCTTCGTGATGGTTGATGCCAAAAAGTTTCCGCATTGATCTTAAATGAAAAACAAAAAATTCAAAGTGCGAGGTCACTGCGGCGCCGTTAAAAATCTCTTTCGCTGATACTATACTCAAAAAATTTTTCTATGACAGGATAGCGAATCAGAAAATGGGAAATGAGGGGCTCCGTGAAATAAGACAGAAAATAAGGGTTGGCAGTCAAGAAAACCTCGGAAAGCAAAGGGGAGGTTGTGGTGGGTCATAGAAACAGATGAAGAATTTTTTGAGTCAGAAAGAAAGTGGTGAAAAAATGCCCGCCGGGTGGGATCCGAACCCACGACCTCCCACCCGGCGGGCATTTTTTCACCACTTTTTTTCTGTCTCAAAAAATTTTTCATCTGTTTCTATGACCCACCACACCTCCCCTTTGCTTTCCGAGGTTTTCTTGACTGCCAACCCTTATTTTATATATATATATATATATATATATATATATATATATATATATATATATATATATATATATATATATTGTAAGGCCCTTGAGCAACGGGTGAACCGAGACGTTTATTCGGCGATCCAGTCGGTTCCGAACACCGTACCGAGAGCGATGATGATGATGCACGAGCGAAGAGGATCGGGTAATGTTAATGAGAATGATAATGTTACTGCGAGGAGGCAATGCAGGAGATTGCCCAGATTGTACGAACAGTCCCTGGGAGTGTCGAGGCTGTGCCGACGCGACATACGCACTCACAATATATATGTGTGTGTTTGTGTGTGTGTTGTACAAAGCGCGGTCCAAGTTTAAGAAAATTAAATACGACATATATGTATATACAGGGTGTCCCAGCTATCATGCACCAAGATTTAAAATAAGAGTAAAGGCGTAACTCGAAACAAACCAGGTGCATAATGTTTGCAGTACTGTGAAGAAGCGGCAGTATTTTTTTCTTTAATGAGACTTAATTAACCAATTGTAATTAATTATCTAACCCGAGAAATACTGTCCTAATCGCTAAAGTGTCAATGAGGCACTTGTAGGTAACCACGAGGGGCATCTAACTGCGGTATTTTCAGCGATGAACTAATTGCGTATACATTTATTCTGACTGATAAAGGAAACCGCGAAATATCAAAAATACCACGTGATGGCGCCTCCGCGCTCACCGTAAAGCAACGCCCTCAAACAGGCTGCCTCTGAGTTCGCCAGAATGAAGTAGACAAAAGAAAGAAAGAAGAAATCGCGACCGAGTTTGTTCCTTATCTGCACACGCGTCGCGCGAATCTTGCTGCTGCTGCTCCCCATGCATGCTATTATCAAGGTGATGCGCTGTCTCTTTGGGCGGGTAACACGCGAAGCAGTTGCTTTCAATCAGCTTTGTTTGGGGACAGTGCTTTACAATGCGCGCGTAAGCGTCGTCACGTGGTATTTTTCATATTTCGCGGGTTTCCTTTATCAGTCAGAATAAATGAGTACGCAATTAGTTCGTCGCTGAAAATAGCGCAGTTAGATGCCCCTCGTCATCACCTACAAGTGCCTCATTGACACTTTAGTGATTAGGACAGTATTGAGTTAGATAATTAATTACAATTAATTAATTAAGTCTCATTAACGAAAAAATTACTCTCCGCTTCTTCACAGTACTGCAAACATTATGCACTAGGTTTTCTTCGAGTTACGCAATTTCTCTTTTTTTAAATCTTGGTGCATGATAGTTGGGACACCCTGTATAGCTCGCTCAAGGTTCGGGCTCATACTATGTCGGACGCGGGCTGATATTTAGAAACAGTCCGGCGGGCTCAGGCTTATTTAAATTTGTGTGTGTGTGTGTGCAGGCACACTTGCACACACACACACACGCAGGCATGCACGCACGCGCACGCACGCATGTGCGAACACACACGCACACACACACATACACACGCGCACATACACAGACACACACGCGCACGCACGCACACACGCGTGCACGCGCGAACACACATACACGCACGCATGCACGCACGGACGCGCACACGCGCGCGCACACGCACGCGCAATAAAATTATGTTTATTTAATAAATAAAATGATCACGCAATAAAATTATGCCGTGTGACTTGGTGCTTTTCCGAGAATTGCGGTTGCGAATCCTGTATTTCCGCTCTTTTCGTTGACTTGACTGAAGTTTTATGATATCTGTCATGTGTGCTGCATGGGTCAAATTTGAAAAACGTAAACGGGAAACGTTTGCGTACGCACGACGCAGTTTGCTCGGTATGCAGAACTTGATAGAAAAACCAGCAAGAAAATAAAGAAAAAAATCAGAAGTGACGTATGCTGGCCAGCCTAAAGCACGCCACTCTTTCCTCAGTTGACACAATACGATAGCGAAATCATCAAACAACGAAGAAAACAATATCGGCATGATAACGAGCTCGATCGCTAAAGCACGTACGGCGCGGTCTGCTCGGTTGGCTAAATGGGATGAAGAAATGAGCAAACAGTAAATACACGACGTAGCTACCTTTCCCATAAAAACCCTGGTACATTAATAGCATTATCAACGGTTTTTACACGAAAAAAGAACTGTAGCCCCTCGGAGAATGCCCCTAAGCACGCCTACCCGCCGCTACCCGAGGCGAAAAAGCGCTCGGGCGGGGCACGCGAGCGCCACCGCGCGGGGTTGACACGAAGTGCCTCACTTGGCGGCGGCCGCTTTTTCCACTACCCAAGTATTCTAGTTCACTTTACCAGCGGTTGCACTTTTAAACTGCACGTAAACACGCGTGCTCCACATTCACACGCCAGGGAATACCCAGTTCAGTTTGCTATGTTCTTCCGCGGGTGGCGCTGTTGAACGGCGCCAGCAGCGCCACCTGTCCTACGTTCGGGCCCCTATAGGGAGCCCACTCAACTACAAGATATCCTGGTTGAGGTAAAGAAAATGAAAAAGATTTGGGCTGGGCATGTGCTACGACGAAGTGAAAACAGGTGGACACAAGGGCTATGGAACGGAACCTGTTTGACGGGGACTACATGAAGGAGACGCCCATCAACTCGATGGAGAGATGAAATTACAAGATTCGGAGGCAAACAATGAACCTCGGAAGAGTGGGATAGAAGCTGTATATTTCAATCCGGAAGTTTTCGCCCTGCAGTGGACCTAGACTGGCTGTTGACAATGATGATAAAAATGTCTTCGATGTACTGAGGTGCCCCAGGTTGCCAACGATCATGGCTGCCCACTGGTCAACTGGCCCACCATTATCATCACATGCGTTATCAAATTATTAAAGGGGCACTGACACAAAAATTTTGCATCTTGTTTTTTTTTGTTGCGATGAGTAGCTAGTGACCTACTTATAACCTGTAGTAACCTCATTTGCTTCAGCGTGTGACGGTTGTTTAATTAGAGGCATTTTCAATGCGGCCAGTCGCAGTTTCGGTTTCAGCGAGTGCCGCGAAACGATGGATTTTCTGGATTTTGTGTGAACAAAGCTGACCACGTGACCGTCGGAGGGATATCACAGACCAGAGCCGCCGTAGCACTGTCGAATCCGCATCGACGGCAGTTTCTGCGAATGCCCCCACGTACTGATCTCGTGAGGCGCTTAATTAAAAAGCAACCGTGGATGTGACGCAGGCGCCGCGAGTGCAAATGCTACCGCGGCTAAAGAACGACGCGCGACGCTCGAGACGGTGGGTGGCAAGACGCGCGCTGGGAGCAGCCGGCCGGTCTGCCTACACGTGCGCCTATAGATGTGTTCGGCTCAGCACTGCGACTGATATTCGAGTGCCGCTCTCGTAAGCGGTGCAGATGACAATTTTTAATGCAACCCGCCATCGCATCATTAACTCCTTTCTCATGTAAGCCACCATGGTCGGGACTTGGGGACAATTTCGTGCAGCGGTAACAAGCTATCACTCGAGCTACCTGCGCCGGCCTGGGCCACTTCGCGGCCGTGGCCGCCGCCTGCACATTGACCGTGCGGCTAGCTCAGTGAGCTTTTCGTGCCTCCGGCGCGTTTTCGCATCCAATGGTAATAAACAATAATAGAAACAGAGTGCCTGGAATCGCTGTAGAACTTTGGTCGCGGCCAGCTGCCCGATTAGCTGACGAAATCCGGCGCCTCCGCCGTCAACGATCGGGTCGTTCGTTCTCGAGAGCAGAAGCTCCGCCCTCCGGCCCTCCGATTAGAGCGGCGAGCCGGGCGAGCCGGCGGAAAACGCCGGTAGTGCGGAAGCTGCAAACACAAACTCGTGACGTGTTTGGATGTTGTTTATTTACAATTGCGCGTGGTCCTCTGCTGGCTGCTCGGTTGCGTTTCGCACACTTCAAAATTTATTTTAAATACGTTCTGGGCTGTATTCGCCGCTGATATTTTGCAGATGATGTATATGTGTTCCCACCAATCTATCTCCGAACTTATCTCGCCTTCAAAATTTGGTGTCAGTGCCCCTTTATGAGCGTTGGCAGCAAGGAAGGATAGCATAGAACTACGGGGAAGTAGCAGCCCTATATATCCGCAATAGCTGTGCTCGATCAGACTTTTGAGCTTGCTTGGTTAATTGACTACCTTAGCAATAATTGCTCTTGGAATTAGGGGAATGTTGGGTACATAACGTGGAGCTGCGTACGAGGGACAGTGCACATGACAGCCAGCGAAGGCAATTGGCGGTGAGATGTCTCAGTGGCGCCCCCTGGCTCTGACATCTTCTTGGGGACTCGGGCCGTTGCCGTCTGCTACACTCCGTGTGTGAGGGGCCGCAGCGCCTGTGCTAGAAATCGCCCGCTTTGAGGCCTTCGTGCATTAAAAAGCGTATGTCTAGTAATTCAGTCATTTTTGACAGCTTATGACACATCTGATTAATTTCAAGCTGTATGCCCCACAAGTCTGCAACGCGCGAGGATAGGCAATAATTTTCTTTACAGCATCGGTCAGAAGATCACCGATTGGGGGAAACCCGTCCTTTCTAGCTTTTTCGCGAGGTTCAGCGCTCAGAGTTCCTCCATATGTATTCAAATGCGTAGGCTTCCCTACAGTAGTTTTGAGATGCTCTTATGAAGACTAAACAGTCTAATGCTAAGTACCAAGCACGTGCCCCTACACGCGCATCTCAGGAAATAAATCGGCTGTCTTCTATTTCTTTTGTTGTTGTTGACATGTATCAGATAAATGTTTTTTCTGTGCCCGACGCATTATTTTCTGCACCGTCACAAACGTTTTTAGTAGGTTTGGGGATGTTTCGGAGGCTCACAAAGATCGTATGTATATTTTCTTCAGGCTGTACGGTATATTTCCCTTTGTCACTAATTGGCTTTCGTTATGGCTGCTTCCAGGAAGGTGCATATCCGCAGCGCGTGCGTTGTTGATTAACGTGCAAATATAATGAGAGGGTTTGTGCTACCCCACCGCGATCACGCCCCGGACAACGTTTTCCACAGTGCTGGAAGGCGGCTTCTGTGCTTCGAATTTATATCGTAACCATCGTTATCATATCGAAGTGACTCTCAGCTGGAACAATTATGACAAGATTACGGTGCTGAAGGCTTGACGTACTCGCTAACTAGCGCAATAAATAGCATACGTGCATATATTACAAGAATCGAAACCGATGAGTATTCCAAGCCACGCTTTATTGTTTTGGAACCATAAAGAAGAAATACTGCTCTACTTAGGATGGAGTTCTATGAAGTGAAGAAAAATAATCTTACTCTTTTGTCCCGGACTGAGAACTAATCAGCTCGATTTTACTGTTAAATAGTTTTCTCTTCCTCCTCCTGCTCTGCTACTTCTCCTCCTCCTCCTCTTGAGATCAGTTTTCTTATAGCACTCACGAGAATATTGGGAAGATAAGGCCTTAGGAAATGTGAAGAAATTTCTCTCCCGGCCTGAACAAACATATTGTTACTATATCTTTACCATAGACGTGCCTGGTTTTGCTCAATGAACCTCCATACTGGTTAGAAGCCTGGTATAAAACCAGCACGCACCTATACACTCAGTTGGTTATTTGCAACTCAACCTACAGTATTTGCGGCCTATAGTGCATGTCAGCATACTTTCTTGCCATTACTACATAAAGTGATCTGATACAACACTTTTGAGCGTTCGGAAAGGTTGCAAAAACAGTTTTGCCTCCCATATGATTACAGGCAATCGTAATGCCTCCTGCCAAAGCCGACAGCCCCGAGGTACTGGAATTTGTTTTGGTCTTAAAATTTGCCTTGTTTCCGGTTACTAGCAGCTGGATGTTTCCTTTGTTCGAAAGATTGCTTAATACAGAAGATGACGCCTAGATGCGACTCTTCGCGCTCCGCACAGGACCGGTTTCGAAAGAAATGAGGCCACGACGGCAATGTTTCTTTTGTAGCGGTATCCAAAACTATATTTTAACTCCCGCCTTTAGCTAGGATATGCGATTTGAAGCCTATAATTTTGACAAAAAGTTACGCACACGCGAAATCTGTTGCGGACAAGCATCAACCGTTACCCGAGCGCAAAGAAACAGCACAGAGAGCGAGGCAGAGTGAAGCAGACGAAAAATGCGAGAATTCCTAAGCCGACGTCACGGGGGCGCGATTCTCACAGCCGCCCGTGGTCGCGTTCACCGCCAATAAACTCAGCTACGGCCAATCGCCTGCCCTGGCACGATCCGCGATCATGACCCCGCAATTTCCAGGGAAAGAGACGAGCATGGTGTAGACGAGTGGCTCTCTTCGGAATACCAAGTCAGTACTTATAACAATTATGGCAAAGCTATAAAGTTAAACGCGATATTTTTTCTCATGGGCGTTGGAAACCCTTGATACCACAACAACGTGCTGGATATCACAACCTGAGCTGCGTTCAAGGAAAACTTAAATGAAACGCACAGCCATACTGCGGTGCGCTTGATTCCCGCAGAAGGGCACTTGTCTGTAAGGGCTTGCAATGTGGGGTGCAGGTTCACGCTCTACAGTGAAAATGTAGCCGCCCAATGGGAAACTCGTCTAAACCTCTATACTCCACAATAAAATTATTACACCATCACTGAAGCCTATGACGCATTCTACAAGCTTATTTCAAAACGTGCGCACCTCTAGTGCGATGTCATGAACCTTTGCGAAAGCCTCAAAGAGCAGTGCAAGCAAGTTTATTTCAATGGATGTAATTCCACCCAAAACGGAGGTCCTCGGAGCTTTGTAGTCGACTTCGACAGTCCTTCTTTGCATTGCAGTAAAAATATTAGTTCGTAACGACGTTGCCTACCAATATTTTCATGCGTCTTTGAACGGAGGCAACCTGATACATGCTCCCGCTCTTGAACATGTCGTTGAGGAACAAGTCGGGTATGCACTGCATTATTCCAGAAAACGTGTTACTGTCAGGGGATGACATGTACGGCCAAGTATGGTACTGTTGTCCCTGCTCAGTTCTTGCGAAGTCCGCTGTCTAAGGTGCGAGTTCACAACCAACACCTGAACAGTGGCCAACATGGAACAACTGCCATATTCCTTTCTTTGGATGGCCGGGCTATATCACCCTTTGCTCTCGTCTGTGCGTGTATGTTCTATAGGGGCCTACTACTAACGCTGGGATTTAAGGACTACTTATGGCTCCTTGTATTGTATGCCCTCAGCGTCTCCTGACCCGCCTGACGAGTCCATACCTCCCACTGTAGAACTTACATCTACCGGTGATCCTCGTCTTCACATCGCCATTCGCTGTCTTCAATGCCACAAAGTTCCAAGCTTAATGGCGGGCAGCATAACGGAATTTCGAAATTCCGGACGCAAGAATTGCATCGCCGTAAAACTGTCAAAGTAATCCTGTTTCACCTAAAGATTGTATCAACGTACGTGTTGAAGGAAACCCTTCTGTTCCAATTGCTCCCACCGGAGCCACAATGTCCTCTTTTTCTGCTGACCTATGGCTTTTATATTTAAAAGTGACGGCACTACTATCCGGACTACCCTTACGAATCGGCGCCTCGCCACAAAAAAAAAAAAATCTTTAGCTGCTTTACTGCTCGTGTTTCCAACGAGGGCGTTTAGATACCACATGTTTCAGTGCTCTTCCCGCGAGTCCTCGTGACATGCTTTAGATTGGACACTGCCTGGCCTCAATTCGCTTAGCGAATGTTAGCAAGCCTAAGTTGAGTTTAACGAGCCCGTTAAGACACACAAATTTCTGTTCTTTTACAGTGATCCTTGTCACAGCAGGGAACAATATGCCTTTATAGCACCTCTTTGCTGAAGTGTCTTTTAGAGCACAACTTTCCTCTTCTCACCGTCCGACACCTGCCTGCGTCTAATATGGGTAGTGCCGCTTTTCGATGTCGTAGCTTTACTTCCAAACGCGACCCAAGACTGTTTCCAAGATGTTTCACTGTTACCTAACGAGGAAAACAGTAAATTTCAGTAGCAGCGGGTGCAATGCGGCCCTTAATTAAAAACTTACTTCCTCACTAACATATTACATTTAACGCTGAGCAAGGATAAATGAATTGAGCACAATACGCTTGACATTTTTATATACGCAGATTTAGAATTACCAATTTAAGGACCCTGCAAAACAGTAAAAATGTTTTGCACTGCCTAATACATTTTTTATTATTGTAGCAACAGGTTACTTAAGAGTTAGTGCAAGCATACACTTATTATCAAAAAATCACTAAATATTACAAAGTAGACCACGCAAAACCACACAACAATATAATATGGCAAACAGTGTAAATGCGAAATATGTTGAGGGAATCGACATTTTTTCTTTCGTGGCTGTAAAGATCACAAGGTTGAGACTTTACCATAAGTCTATGGGGGAACTTTGCTGCTTCTAAAAGAAACAAGCAACACATTGGCTGTACCCGCGGATTGATCCGTTTTACTACAGGTCAATTTTTGGCTACATAAGTAGCAGCACTGTTTCGAAGTCTGAAAAAATAACGTTATCATTCAGTAGTTTTATTACGAGCCGCAAAGAAAGGGCACGACTGTCCGTCATTGTGTATCAAAACATGCAGAGAAGCACTTCCTAAATCGAGAATCGCGTAACAAAACAGTTAGTTTACACCGATAAAAGTCTGGCAGCCTGCTTTTGAGGGCTGCTTTATCCGAACTGCATTTGTATTTTTCAAATGAAATAATTTGTATTTTTCGCACCATGTTTTTTGTTCGTAACCACGACGTTTTGAGACAGGCAATTACGCAATAGAAGAAAGTGGCTGGAAAAACACTTAACTCCTCACGGTGGCTTTTTAGGGCTGTGCAATGGTGTGGGTTATCTTGGTAGGGAAATCCATATTCTGCTAAAAAGCGTATGGGGCGCCCATTAGTGTAGTGAACGAGCACAATCTGTCGAGCAATTCACTCTGCATAACCTGGCCCCTTAGGTTTTCTCGTTCAGTATCTTCTTGAGTACGGTTGCGGCGTTTGCTGGCTTGCTGTACAGACACAGAATATGGTGTTAGCCGATCTCTTCTAGTTATCATCCTTAAAGTTGATGCTGCATTGCAGGGCCGTGCCGTTTAGAGCACAGCTGCTAGACACGGCTTTCAGTAACGTTCCTGGTGATTATTTTTAGCGGTCGAATTCGCTTATTAGAAACATTCTACCACTGTTCCTTTGTTGCGACATGCGAGAAAGTTTGGTATACTAAGAAGTTCTGTTTCTTTTTGTGAGGCTTCCAGTAAATACACTTTTTTGTACGGCCTACACCAAACATATGAGAAAGCGAACTGAAATTTATAGGGCCTCTTTACTGGGGTTACTTCTTCAAAATATGGTCTGATTATTTACACTTCATTCCTGACTGTGCTGCAGATGTGGGAAATAATCCTTGGGAAAAAAGCTGGCCTGGTTAGAAGTCGCCGACGTGTAGCTTTTGGACTCTGGCCTTATTACTTGGTAATGGTTCGCGTAATTGGATTTTTCTGTAAAGACGCCTAAGTGTTTTTTCTAGCTTTCTGCCCGTTGCGTGGCGCTTTGTGTGCAAGCCAGCGCAGAACGCGCCGTTATCAGGTTACCCAAGGACAAATAAAATAGGTCCTGTATGCCACCCCGTATCACTCTTCAAAATTGTCCACTTTATGTTATAAATTACCGTTATTTGTACAGGTTTCAACATAACGAAGGAAAAAAAACGTGCGAGGCCTACCGAATATCCTGAATTACAAATCTACCCCTCCATTATACAATGCAATCGCAACGTCTCAAGTAAATGCAACAAAAACATAGCAGAAGTCAGGCATCTCGCCGCATTAGGACATCGAGGGGATCATGATATTCTGTGTTGACATTAAATGACTTAGATTCCAGTCAGAAATATCTGTATAAGCGTTCTTAATTTGTGATTGCAAATTCGTTGAATAAATGGATGGCGTGCTGCTTTTATGCAAAGCGGAGAAAACACGTATTACACAATGGTTCCAAACACTGCTAGAGTAGGCGCCAGAGCTTAGGAAATTGAAGGAAGAAATCATTCTCCAAAGGAGCATGTTCGGAAAGAAGTTGGTCTTCGCATGGACATCTTGTTATGGTAGTGCAAGTCCGCTGGTACAGCAAGCGCTGCAACAGGTTTGAGGGGTTGCATGTAAAATTATGATGGGTAATGACATGGTAACTTTGCCGTATGCCACGACTGGTTTACTATGGCGGTGTACATATCCAACGCTTAATTGAACAAAATGGGTGAAAAAGAAAATAAACAACGGAATAATACAGTTAAGACTATTTTAATTCAAACAATAACAGCGCCCACAACAATCGCTGCTTGACCAGGGCGCCAAGTTAATGCCGGGTTTGCACGGAAATGTCTTACGTAGCGCGCGATATTTATTCGACTTCGCATTCGTGGCATTAACGCTAGCTCAAACTTTTTAATTGAGCTTACATTACATTTCGCGATCTCCATAGAAAAATGTTTCGTAGTGAATGGTCTAAAAGGTGGTCAATCTCTATTTTGCAAGAAGAAACCTTGGCGCATTGCTAAGAGTTTCCATCTGCGTATTGATGTCCTTCATCCTAGACATTGCCGTTGCACACGTGAACTTTATATACATCCCTATCACTGCTTCTAATGACCATGTTTTATCTGCAATGCGTCCGTATCTGTTGCTTCTCTGTATAATTGCATTTCAATCACTTTGTGGGTGCTTTTGCTTCATTGGAGATTTTTAATGGTGCAAAACGTTCTGCTTTAAGTCTATATTTGCAGTCGAATGGTTAGGGGCACCCAACGTTACTGTTTCATAGTTCTTCATTATTCAGCGCTGGCTGTTGTGAACAAAGACGACAATCGTCTGTTTACTCCACCGCGTAACGGCACGGCCTCATACACCTCTATGCACCATTATTGAGATAACAGTAATATTTCCATCCCCTGCGAGAAGACTTCGTGCTACGATGGTCCACTAAACAACTTAAGAACGCGCAAGCGAAAGTCAGTTCCCGTAACTGTTTCTAAAAAAGTTTTCCTTGTGTCAACGCTTCACTTGGTGGTACTGCTGCTTGGTGCAACAAACCTGAGAGGAAGTTATACGGCTACCGCTGTTCGACGGACACCATGTGCGGCACTTAAAATAAGCTACAGCTGGTGGACTAGTTGAAATGACTATTTACATAACAAATGTGAAAGGATCAACTCTTAATATCCTGCTTTTTTCATTCATAACAAAGTGAATGCTTTAAACAAAATATGTTCATCTTATTAAATTGAAACGAAGCCGAAGACGGCGCAGTTGTTTTGAAGGAAAAACAACTTTATTGGTGCGAACTTGTGCTCCCCTACAACTCAAAGAACACACAGGCGGCGAAGCAGCAGGAAACCAAAGGACGTGCACCCGCGAACGTCGGCTACTCGTAAGCCGCAGCGTCTGCTTTCCGCACATTTCTCTTTCGGCGCGGGTGTTTTACGAATCATCGAATAACTTCGAGAGCACATTATATAAAATAACGCTATTCAAGGCTAGTGGCAGTGGGAGGAAAAATTCTCCCTATCAAATGAGATATTCAGTGTGGCATGCGAAAGAAAGAATGGACCATGCGCTTCACTCGGGACTCATTTAACACACCACGGGGGTGAAAGCAAAAAAAATCAATTCCTATGCAGGGTTCGCGGAACATATTGATTTCCTAAGCGTATAAATACTAACTTATCACGCATCAAATACGCGTATGCTTATTCTATATGCACAAGTGTTTTATAAGGAGGCCCTGGTTTTTTGTTGTTCATCCTCGAAAAACAGAAAAAAGCAGGCGGTCGCTTGGTGAAACAAAGTGGCACGAATGTGCAGTGTGATACTCTGAGAAAAAAATATCGCATGACACCATTCAATCAATCGAAGTTTATTTCTCTACGACCCCGCCGCTACGTGATTATTAAGCTTATGGTGATGAGGATGCGAGGCCTGATGCTTCGATCTCGAGTATGAGTGAAAAGCTGACACTTCCGGGAGCAGAGAAAATAACTTGTAACATCTATGTAATCTTGAAATGGTGCTCGGTTACGCTGCTATTTAGGCATTTGGTTGTCTACCTAAAACATCCGCGCCAAAGGGGTTCGAGGTAACTCTATCAACCCCGCTATATCGAACAACGTTTTATATGACCAATGCAGGTACACGAAAGCCGCTTTATCGAAAAACTTTTCTTAAACTACACCAGTTTCTTTAAAAGTTTGGCGTGCAACCTTTTACGGTAATTCTTCGTTGTTATATCGATTAATTGCCTCTGCTCTGTCTAACGCCCCTTCATCGGCTTACCCAAGTAGCGACAACGATTGAAGAGCCGACGCGCGGGGCCCGAACGAGGAACAGGTGGTGCTCCGGGTGCCGTTCAACAACGCAACCCGCGCAAGGAAATGGCAAAAATGGTCGGGAAATGCCCTGGCGTGTGCATGTGGAGAACGTGTGTTCTGTGTTGCTTAAAAGTGCAACCGCTCGTTACCGTGATAATGTTATTCATACGATACGCACATTTGTTTGCCCGAAATTACGTTCGGGCGACGCGCGTTCATTTTATCTAATTACCTAATTTGGGTTAAATATTTTTCATTAGACATTGATTGGGTAAAAGTCAAATTAATGTTACTAGAACTTGTGAGGCATCAAAATCGATAAAGAGAATCACGTGTGAAAAATTAAAAATTGACTACTGGGTGTAGTCATTAAATGGTCACGGGAGTCATAGATTGGGTTAAAAGTCAAACTGATGCCACCAAGGCTTTTGAGGTATCAAATTGAGGGTCTCGATGAGGAAAATCACGTGGAACAAATTAAAGATCGCTTTTTGGTTATAGTCAAGCTTTAAACAAGCTTTAAACAGTGCGCATGCGAAACTGCGCCTGCTGCAAATTGCCGCACATTTCGCGGCGCCGTAAGCCGGGGCAATTTTTCGCTCTATTTTGCTTGTATTTTGCGACAAAAACAGCCGCCATTTTCAAGCTGTTACGTAGCATTACGTCACTTTTACGCAGACTGAAGTTGCCAATGCATGACGTAATCGTTCCCGCCAACTGTTTAAATTACGTCACGCCATCTCAACCAATCACAGAGGGGGTGTGTAGTACAAACAGTATTGTTGTTGAATAGCAAAGACAGGCTTGCGTTGTCATGTCCCCTGCATTTAGTCTGGTTTTTCATTGCTAGCCAAGAATTATGCGCATTTATTAGCGAGAAATAAGGCAAACTTTCGAACTGGTGTCCGTAAATGACATGAAACGTCAAAATTACGACAGCGCACAGAGCCGCTTTGTCAACCGGAAGCACGTGACCGAACTTGAAAGCCAATCAGAAAAGACTTCCGGCAAATAGCAAGAATTGCCGGCAATTTGTGCAGTCGAGAGTAGGGCCCCATCGGGAGGTCTGATCTTTTCGTGCTTGCTGTTCCTTTCGCACGCGCCGTCGTTGCGGAGCCACTTTTTTTTCGCTCACTATCGTAGAAACCAATCCAATGAGAGTTGCTGAATAAATGAACGCGGGCGCTGCCGGTTAGGTATGTATATTATGCCTCAAATGTATCTACATTTTTTTTTTGCGCTAAACAACGGGGACATGTATGACAAGCGCCAGTGGTTCACGAGTATCGAACGCTTGTGACTATATAAACCACTTGGCTTTTGAAACTTCTGGTTTACGCAGCGACGACGGAACGCCGCGTGTTATGTCCAGCGAGCGAGCTACGACGACAAGGCTCTGCGCTGAAAAAATGGGTGCAGAGCGCCCTGAAGTGCTCTGCACGGAAAAATTGAATGACATCTAGCCGCTAATCAGACTGTAACATTACGCCCCCGCAGCCTTCCTGGTCATCATTAGACGAGTGAGACACTGAAGTTTTTTCTCTTCTCGCGGGCTTATCATTCGGCTCACATTCTCTCGTTTACATCGCCAAGCAAAAGCGACATTTAGCGCGGTCCGCATTTGCTACCCGCCCATTGCCCATAGCTACTTCTGTAATTTAGCTTGCGCGGATTACTCGTGCAGGCCTCGGTACTAAACCGTGCGGGAACTTGCGTGAGCTGTACATGGGCACTGCGCAAGCGCAGTCGCCCTTCTCGAACACAACTCTTGTGCAAGTCGTGTTCCTTCCACAACCTCATGCCCAGCTGGACGACTCTCATTTTGATCAAAATAGCACATATTTCCGCGAGGTGAGGAAGAAGTGGTATTCAGCGATTGACGAATAAGATGTGTGCGCGGCAGAGCCACTGTACGCCCCGTTATGGGCGCTTGTGAATGGATCGTCCCATCTTGTAAATGCATCGTTTATTCATTACCAGCCATGGTTCACGCTGTACGTTCTGCCATCTCGTGTCATTTTCGTGGGATGGACCAATGGGATCCAATAGGATCGGAGTGATTGCTTCAGAATCGTAAGATGGGGCGACACTGGCGCCGTGTGGCCAGGACGGGAACGTACCCAGAAGGTCCACCAAAGTGTTACGTGGCAGAAGAAGGGATGAAGCGACACATGTATGATTGTGAATAAAAGCTGTATTGAAAAGATGAGACGGGATTTTCACAAGCGGCCATAACTGAGCACGCACAGGTTGTGCCCTGCACACATTTGTTTTTGGTCAATATTGCTCCCACTAAGCGACGATTGCACAGATCTCTCCGCGCTGTCCCTCAATCCACTCCAGGTGGTTTCGGTGGTTCATCGTGGTGGACGGATAGTTGGCTTCGAAGTTGTTTCTGGTTCCTAACTTAAAGGCGTATGTCCTAGTCAAGAAAGTTCAAATTGGTCTTTTTAAAAGAAAAATGAAGAGAAGAAGCAGTTTTTGTACATTAAAAAGGTTGTTTTGTACTGATAACGATGATACCAATTTATTGCTAACTCCAAACAAATAATCAAGGAATTACGGTCAAGCAGTGGCGACTCCCCGGCCATTTTGCAGCAATTTTTCTACGACTTTTCTGAATCTTGTTTGTGCGATCGGCTGCTGCCGAGCCCAGCCACCGGTGCGAAGCACCACTGGGAGATTGTGGTGGGGCCTGTAGCTTCATCAGGTCGCATCACTTGAATGCCAAGGCGCTGGGCCCCATTAGGCGAAAGTAGCACGAAAGTCGGAGGATGTTGACTTTTTGTTGCGTTCATTCAGTGACACAAAAACCTATCGGGGCTAGAATGAATTTGAGTCAGCTACCAAGTGGTACTCCTTTTAAACTAAACACAGTTGTATTTTGGTCTTCGTGGTCCCTTTAAGTCATGATGTTTATAGATAAGTGTTCTCTTTTTATGGCGATAGTATGCCTTCTCCCGTAGGATATAAATAATACGGGTATATGTTGGCATCCGTTTGGAGTAGCAACGCAAGACTGGAAACGTGTTCTCACCTCTATCGGAAAACTAAAACGAACCTTTTAACAGCCAACTCAAGCTAGGCTACAAGACATCCTGCAACTCAATACGCTACCTAAACGTGCCAGGCGTGGATATTATAAAAAAGAGATAACTAAAGCAGGTCATAATACTCGCAAACAATGCGCATAATTATGTAGTTTTTGAACAGAAAGACTGCTCCCAATTCAATTGCCGAAATAATAACAGAACGAAACTTTAATAAGTAGCCCCAGAGACATTGCTAATGCCTATAGTGACGCGTTTTTTGCTTCTCCAGCTGTGAACTTAACTAGACCTGACGACAGCCTGGAGCGTTCTTTGCCCTCCATTTATCTCTCTCCTACCACCTCGCTGGAAGTTCGATAGGTCATTAGTAATCTTTCATGTTGTAGTCCCTGACTTCATAACCATTACGACCAACACACCAAAGAAATTTCGGATATCGTATCTGCCGTTTTCGCTCACAGTGTTAACTTGGTTTTTAAAACTGCTTTTTTTCTACTCAAAATGAAGAAAACCAGAGTGACCCCAGTCTCCAAAAAAAGTGATAACGCATCCGTAGGAAATTATTGGCCCATTTCTACCCTCCCATTTTTAGCGAAGTGCTTGAAAAGTTGATAGAACAGCGTTTTTCAAACTCTATCTGCAATTACAACCAACTCTAAGGCAGTTTGGCTTCCGGAGCGGTTATTCCACTAATCTTGCGTTGTTTCTCTAACTGACAAGATAAGAAATGAACTTGGCAGGGTAAATTTGTTGGAGCTGTTTTTATTGACTTTACGAAAGCTTTTGACTCAATCACAGTATTCTTTTTCAAAACTCGAATCTTATGGTATAAGAACCCTGCCCCACCATTAGTACGCAATTATTTATTAAATCGCGAATAAAGTCATTATATCCGGCGTATCATCTACCACTAAAACAAATAAAGTAGGTGTTCCCCGGGTTCCATTGTTGGCCCACTTCTATTACTGCTTTATATCACTGATCTTCCTAATTGCCTTAACCCAGTATCTGATTGTATTTTATATGCGGCGGACACCACCCTATACTCGTCGCATACGTGCATAAACGATCTAAGAAACAATTTTAATCGTGATCTCGCCAGTATTAACAAGTGGTGCCGCGAAAACCAACTACTGATATATACAAGCCAAACTAAATTCATGTTTTTTAGTTCGCGTAATAAAGAACAAAGTTATATTCCACATTTGCGCATTAATTCCCATGCAATATTATCAACAGAAGAGTTTTCGTTTCTTGGTATTCAACTTGACCCATTCGTGAAATTCAATGGTCATATTTATTCCCTCGGAAAAAAAAAACGGCATTCGGAATTAACGTGCTCATGAAATCACGGCGATATTTTCCTAATTCAACACTCTTCACGCTGTACTACGCTTTTATACATAGCCATAGTAATTACTGCATAGCATCTTCGCGACTAACATACAACTCCCTTATCGCTCCATTACAACACGTTCAATAACAAGCTATTCGAATACTTACACATAGCACTTACAGCGCGCATGTCACACCTCTTTTGCGCCAACTTAATCTGTACTCAATCACACAGCTTATCAGCCAGAACCTGTGCCTCATTGCCTACCGCCTGATTATGATCCCGGTATTCTTCACATAATTGACCACCATACCCTCTATAACCCAAATAAAACTAGGTTAGCAGTTATAATACTCTTGTTACTGCATTCAGTGCACACTATGTGAAAAATACAGTCGGCTTTGCTGCTATAAAAGCTTGGAACAGCATGCCTTTTAATGTTAAATCGGCATCATCCTTGTCGTCTTTCAGGCATGCTCCCAGGAAATTTCTTTTATCTGACGATTTAGGTTGATGTAGGTGCTTAGTAATGTATTCCTTTCCAATTTTTATGTACTGGCACTTCATTTTCTGGTAATAATTATTCCTACATGTTTATAATAGGCATAGTTTCTTTCCATGTCATAGTTAATTAACCCATTAACCGCCGCTACTAGATGTGGCGCAGAAAAAACAAAACAAACGGTTACAGCTTGGCTAGAGGGTAGAGTTGTACATGGAAAACCGATTTTATTTCACTGACATCAGTAGTTTACAAAATACACAGTGTTCCCAAATGGGAACATTGACCCTAAGCGTACCGATGCTCGGGTGGTTTCCATCCTCCCCGCAGGGCCAGCAGCAATGCGTGGTACTCCATGCGCGCTTTATTTTCCCTCATGGTAGGCAGCCGAACAGTGAATGTGGAGGGCGACGCTGCACATCTGGCACTTCATTCGTGTGTTTTTGGTGCACTGGCGGCACCAGCTCTGCTTTCCCAACGGCATCAAATAATGGCCGTGGCCTTCCTTGCTGTGGAAAACAAGAGCACCTGAAGGGCCAGTCCGTTCTCTGGTGACTAGCTTTTTGGTCAGCAGACCTTGCACGATGAGCCTTGTGAACTGAAGCTGGTCAAGTGGCGGTTGACTTCCTAGATCTGTGTACAGCCTCCAGGCTGCAACGCGCAATGTTACTAGCGTATTGCTGAGCAATGGCCAATACCACTTCTTACCATGCAGGCAAGGACGATAGTCGCTGATGAACCTATCAAGTAGGTCGACGCCACCCAAGTGCTTGTTGTATTGTTGTATGACTCTCGGCTGGGGCACTGGTACTCGCTTTCGTTCCTTTTGGCTGTAGCGTGTGGCTGTGGCGGTTGGATGAATGTCATTATAATTTGTGGCAACGCACACACACTTATTGTCATTCCACTTCACAGCCAGGACGTCGCCATCGCACAGAAAATCAAAAGTCCCTCTGCTTTGACGGGCTAGTTCCTTCGAATCCTGAAGTGGGCATTTCTTGAGCCGGGCCTCCCTCACGGTTCCTGTTGCTCGGAATCCACGTTCTTTCAGCTCTTGCAGCAAAGCGTGTGACATGAAAAAATTGTCCATGAAAATAACATGGTTTGTAGGCACATCAATGCACTTTAGAGCGCTCAAAACAACGCGTGTTCCAAGTGGTACATTCATGTCATCATCGTCCTTTTTGCCGCAGTAGATATCAATGTTGAAGGGATAACCCGATGACGAGCAAAGGATTCATTCCTATTAACCAAATCGTATTGGTTTCCACTTTATAAACATTTTGCAGCTGTGCCGACCAAAATACGGCACCATCTGCTCGTCCACGCTGAGATTCTTCGAGAAAATGCGGAACTGCTGAAGGGAGCTATTGACAAGCCTGTGTAGAGGTCTTATCCTTGCCATCTTGTCCCCCTTCTCAAGGTTTTCACTGTCCGATACATGGATATACCTCTTTATTAGCCGGAATTTCGCGCGGCTCATTGTGCTTGCTACCAAAGGAACACTGAGGTCCTCATCTTTCGACCAATACAGGTCAGAGCGTGGCAGCTTGTGGTAGCCACTCAAGAAGAGAATGGCGACAAAATCAAGTATGTCTTTTTCAGTTATGTTGACGCTGTGGTCGTTGTGTTGCTTGGCATGCCGATTGGATTCTTCAGTTATGAGACCTACAATTTCCATGTTGAGTAGGCGGGCAAAGAGATTGAAGGGCTCCTCATCCACAAGCTCGGCATGGGTCACTCGCAGTGGCAGAAACTCAGTTTCTACTATCGGTCCCGAATACTGAGTAGTTCGCCTCCAGTCGGGGGAGTTTCGAGATGCTTTTTTCGGTCTCGGGGGTGCTGCTTCTTGGAACGGTCCTCCACATTCGTCGTCATCAGCCGTGTGAACTTCAACCTCACCCGAAACATCATTCGGTAGAGAGCCTACAACGGCGATATCACTGTCGCCCTCCTCCTCATCCGTGAGAATATCGTCCGCGTTCGGTGGAGGTAGCAGCACAACATCAGCAGCTTGTGCAGAATCGTCGGAGAGAACCATTTCCACTGCTTCCTCCAGCGTGAGAAACTTTTTTCGAGGCATCTGGGAGAAAAAAGAGGTGTTGAAGCCGACAACACTCAACCGCAGTACGGCTGCTCCCACAACACTTTTCGCGCCAACGTTCCCAATTGGGAACATGCAAACATTTCTCCGCATATATAAGTTATCCATGCAAACAGCTAGTCCATTTCGCGTGTCGTAATAATAAACACATTCTAAAAGAAAATGCAATAATTAGCTTCTGACCAGGCCATAAAAACTTACCTTTTTCCGCCGAGTTTCTCCGTGCGGCGCAGCGCAGCGTTCACGTGAAAACTCCCATGAAGTTGTCACCGCTTAACATGAAGTACGAAACCAAAAAGTAATTTTCTTCGCGTCTGAATAAAAGTTTGAGCTTTATTAAAGATGTTGTTAGCAAATATTAGCACTTTTTTTGTATACTTCAGTAACTATAGCTTCCGAAATCGACGACGTGTTGTGTTCCCAAATGGGAACATTGGCGCCAAATGGCGTATTGTTACGAAACAGTTGGAAGTAGACGATGAGGGCAGCTACGGCTATGTGCCGTTTGGGCTGAACTTTAGAAGAGGACGAAGGGCTTACAGCTACCGGTCTCTGTACTCTCTCGCTGGCATTGTTCAGGATTGTAATTTTCGTCAATACACTGCTTTTGCGTGGTTCTGCCTCGTAACATCTTGGTGGAGGTTGCGGGCTTTTCCCATTTACCACGGAACTCCGCAGCGGTCGTCAAATTCCGCCATTCAGGATGACTAACAGCACAGACCCTGCTCCAGGCGCTGCCATTCCCCCCATCACCGTGTCTCACCCTTGAAAACCTGTAAAGTTTACCGGCAACGATGGAGTAAACGCTGATGAGTGGATCCGTATGTTCGACCGGGTCAGCCGACTTAACAGGTGGGATCCCACAGTGATGTTGGCCAATGCTGCGTGTTGCCTGAAAGGCACAGCACTGACTTGGTACGACACCAACGAAGAGACATTGACCAGCTGGGACGTCTTCAAGGACAAGCTACGGGCAGCGTTTGGAAACGATCCTCACCATCAGCTTGCCGCCAAGAACGACCTCCCGTCTCGTGTCCAGAGTTCAACCGAATCGTACAGCGCATATATTCACGACGTACTTGCTCTGTGTGTCATGGTTGAGCGGGCAATGCCTGAGGAAGAAAAAGTTGGGCACATCTTAAAAGGCATTGCGGACGACGCTTTCAATTTACTACTTTTCAAGAACAGCTCAAACGTGGATGACATCATTGCAGAGTGCCGACGCTTGGAGCAAGCCAAAAGCCGCCGTATTGCCAAAAACTTCGTCCGCCTTCCGAATAAGGCTGCTACTTCGTCCTGCGACGATGTGCTGCTTCGCCCACGCGACGTCGCCCCACCCGCTCAACCTGAGACGCTCACCAGAATAATGCGTCGAGAAATTGAGGGCATGTCGCCAGCCCCGCTCACAACACCAAGCGGTGACAGCCCCTCCATTTCTGTTATTCAAGCTGTCGTCCGCCAAGAACTTGACAACTTGGGCCTTCACCCGGTTTGCGCCATGAATCGTCAGGACGTTTACCCGGTTCTGCAAAGCCCCGCACCCATCTATCATACCGCACCTCGTCGATTCCGCCATCCCGCTGCCTGGCGCACCCCTGACGACCGTCCGATTTGCTTTTATTGCCATCGTATCGGACACGTCTCCCGCTACTGCCGCAATCGCCCTTACGATGCTGTCCGTACTTCGTATTCCAGGCGACCTGAGAATGCTCCCCGACGATTTTCACCCGATCGTGATACCAACAGCGCCGACACCCCTGCTTCGTTCCCCAGACTTAGCCGTTCGTCCTCGCCTCATCGTCGCCAGTCCCTGTCCCCAGAAGCTCGCCGTGCGACGTCACCGTCCAGGCCCCACCGCCTCTTCCCAGGAAACTAGATCGTGCAGCTCTCAGAGGTGATGCTTCATCGACGACCCCGACCGAAAATCCCATGCCCACTTTACCTGCACCTTGCAATCTTCTTGATGTCCTTGTTGATGGAGTTCCTGTCGAGGCGCTAATTGACGCGGGCGCGAACATATCTGTGATAAGTGCTAACCTTTGCAGCCGACTCAAGAAAGTGCTTACTCCTGCCCCATCCCGTGTTCTTCGTGTTGCTGATGGAACTTGCCCTACCATTGTCGGTATGTGTACAGCCCGCGTAACCATCGCCGATCACCCAGTCCCCGCTTTCTTTACTGTTTTCCCCACTGCTCCCATGACCTCATTATGGGCCTTGATTTTCTTTCGGAACATTCTGCGCTTATGGACTGTTCGGAAGGCGCCATCAGCTTTGATCGACTTTGCCCCGAAAGTGTGCCCGAGGAAGTGCAATGCCGCTTACATTCGACGGAGTTCATTCGTCTCACCCCGCGAGCTGCTACTAATGTCCTGCTTTCTACATCGCCTCCTGTTCCCGACGGTGACTACTTCCTTGCCCCACAAACTGACGCTCTACTCAGCCGAGACGTGGCCCTTCCGCACACCGTGGTGCATGTTTGCAACAACCGCACTGCTCTCCCTTTGCTTAATTTGGGCCCTTGTCTGCAAATATTTCTTGTGGCAAGACCATCGCGATGGCTCACCCATTGGACCAGTGCGACCTCTTGACCCTACCTCCTGCCTCGCCCGGATCCGCTGCCGGTTCCTGTACCTCCCCTTCACCGAAAAATGCCTTCATAACAATGATTTCACCCGATCTCTCGCACGAGAATACTGCAGCCCTTTATCGCCTTCTGCTCTCTTACAGCGACTATTTTGACTTTGGCACTCGCCCTCTCGGCCAGACAAGTGTGGTCAAGCACCGTACTCACACGGGTGACGCCCGCCCGATCCACCGCAGGCCATACCGCGTATCCGCCACTGAACGTCGCATTATACAAGACGAAGTCGCAAAATGCTCGCTAAGGACATCATCGAGCCCTCTTCCAGCCCTTGGGCGTCACCGGTAGTACTCGTTAAAAAGGACAACACGTGGAGATTTTGTGTCGATTACCGTCACCTGAACCACATAAGGAAAAAATTCACTCGCATTTTCCCGAAGGGGAGCATGGGGAAGTGCCAATGCACGGGTGATGCGAAGGAACTCTTCTTGGCCAATCGCCCTAAGTGGGTATGTGGTGGGGTCGCTTTCGCACTTAAAAACTCTTCTTGGCCAATCGCCCTAAGTGGGTATGTGGTGCGGACGGACGGACGGCGGTGGACGCGTGATTCAGGGTCGTTTAAGATAATACTGAGTGTGGAATTAAAAGCTATTTAATTCCACACTAGCCTGGTCAAAGTTTCAATGACTTGTGGGCTTGGCGCCTCGTGATCCCGATGTATGCTAAAGGATTCAACCAGGGCTTCAATCCCATCTTGGTGAGGTATATTTGTGTACAGAGAAGTTACATCTATAGTTACAAGGAAGGCGCCGTCAGGGATTTTTATGTTGTTAATTTCCCGTAGGAAGTGGTTAGTATCACGAAGATATGCCGAATGGGTAGCGAAGGAACTCTTCTTGGCCAATCGCCCTAAGTGGGTATGTGGTGGGGTCGCTTTCGCACTTAAAAACTCTTCTTGGCCAATCGCCCTAAGTGGGTATGTGGTGCGGATGGACGGACGGCGGTGGACGCGTGATTCAGGGTCGCTTAAGAAGTGCATTCGCACTTAAAAGGACGTGTACCCTCTTCCCCGAATTGACGACGCCCGTGATTGCCTCCACGGGGCAAACTATTTTTCCTCCATCGACCTACGTTCCGGTTATTGGCAAATCGCCGTGGTTGAAATGGACCGAGAAGAAACCGCCTTTATTACACCAGATGGTCTCTACCAATTTAAGTTAATGCCTTTCGGCCTATGTAACGCGCCTGCCACGCTCTAAAGAATGATGGACGCTCTCCTTCACGGCCTTAAATGGACCACCTGCTTGTGCTACCTCGATGACGTCATCGTTTTCTCTCCGACCTTTGAAACGCATGGAGAACGCTTATCCACGGTCCTGCCTGTTTTCCGTCGCGCAGGTCTTCAACTGAATTCATCCAAATGCCGATTCGCCCAACGTCGACTTCAAATTCTCGGTCACGTCGTCCCGATCCCGCCAAAATACACGCAGTCAAAAACTTTCCCCAACCGCACACCGCAAAAGACGTCAGAAGCTTTCTTGGGCTATGCTCCTACTTCCGCCGCTACATACAAAATTTCGCCCATATTGCCAGGCCTTTAACCGGCCTCCTCAAGAAAGAAGTTCCATTCACGTGGGAATCTGCACAAGCTGAAGCTTTTTCCGCGCTTATTGATAGGCTTACAACCACTCCTATTCTACCCCACTTTAACATTTCTGCTCCAACCGAACTACGCACTGACGCCAGTGGTCACGGCATAGGAGCGGGCTTAGTGCAGCACCAGTCTGGCGACGTCCGCTTGATCGCCTACGCCAGCCACCTCCTTTCGGCCGCCGAGCGCAACTATTCCATAACATAAAGCGAGTGTCTCGCTCTCGTGTGGGCAGTGGCGAAGTTCCGCCCATATCTTTTTGGCCGTCCGCTTTCTGTGGTGACGGATCATCACACCCTGTGCTGGCTGCAATCACTAAAAGATCCTACGGGCCGCCTTGGCCGCTGGGCTTTGCGTTTGCAAGAATGCTCGTTTTCAGTCGTGTACAAATCGGGACGGTTGCACCGTGATGCCGACTGTTTATCGCGTTATCCCGTGAATACTCCAGACGTAGCCTGGAATGACACAGAGACCTGTATTTTTTCCATCTCCGCACTGCTGCAAATCGGTGCGGAACAATACCGGGATCCCTTCCAGCGATCAATAATCGATCGCCTCCGTACAAATTGTCCTGATCGAACCTCCCGAAATTACGTACTGCAGGAGGGCGTCTTATACCACCAAAATTTTCAAAACGATGGCCCAGACCTGTTGCCTGTCATACCTCCTCACTTGCGTTCCACCGTCCTTGAACAACTTCATGACCATCCACTTTCTGGTCACCTTGGCGTTACGCGCACATACGCTCGCGCACGCCGCCGTTTCTTTTGGCCTGGCTTGTACCGTTCGGTCAAGAAGTATGTTCAAGCTTGCGGCCAGTGCCAACGGCGAAAGGTTCCCTGCAAATTGCCTGCTGGACTCCTTCAGCCCCTTCCTATCCCTCACGAACCCTTCGCCCGCGTCGGTCTCGACCTCCTGGGGCCTTTTCCTGCATCCAATTCTGGCAATAAGTGGGTTGCCGTGCAACAGATTATGCAACACGCTACGCCATAACACGGGCCCTACCCACAAGCTGCGCCACTGACGTCGCTGACTTGTTCCTTTACGACGTCATCCTGCATCATGGAGCACCTCGAAAGCTCTTGACCGATCGGGGCCGCAATTTCCTCTCTAAAGTCATTGCCGACATTCTTCATTACTGTTCCACTAAGCACAAATTGACTACCGCTTACCACCCTCAAACGAACGGCCTCACGGGGCGCCTAAAGCGCACGCTGTTCAACATGCTTTTAAGTTCGAATGCACTTCTTAAGCGACCCTGAACCTGCGTCCACCGGCGATGTCCGCGCACGTGGAGATGGGCGCGCGCAGCCTGGCCGCTGACATGGCACATACCCACGTGGGGGATTGGCCAGGAATCTCATCGTCTTCCTTGGCAACGGGGGACATGGGCGCGCGCTGCCTGGCCGCTGACATGGCACATACATACGTGGGGGATTGGCCAAGAATCGGGCGTGAGAAGGGCTAATGCACCTTCTTAAAGGACTACTGACACGAACTTTCAAAGCTGAGATCCGCTCTAGCAATCAAGTAGAACGACAACACAAATAGGTGTCTGTGAATAAATGCATCTTTCTTTCTTTGTAGTTGTGTGTGTGTGGGTGATCTCTCTTTCGCGAACATTACCGAACCGCGCAAATTCAACTCGTGCATTCGCACTTTCACATTCTTCCCCTCGGGGAAATGCGGGGAATTTTTTCTATGTACGTTTCCTCCGACCACCGGGATTGGGATGCCGCCTTGCCGTTTGTAACCTTCCTCCCGCCATGACACAGCTTCGGCAGGGAACCCGCTTTACCCTTGGATACCCTTGTCTCGCCTGCCTCAGCTCCTCCTAGTCAGTACGTCAGCGACGCCATTGCACAGGCTGATCTCGCTCGTCAGATCGCTCGCACACGCCTCACTTCGTCACAAGCATCCCAGAAGTCCCTCTATGATCGCCACCACGTCGATGTCCAGTTCCATCCAGGTTCATTGGTGCTACTGTGGTCACCCCAGCGTCATGTAGGACTTTCGACCATACTACTTTTTCCTTACACCGGCCCTTAATGCGTGTTGCGCCGCGTCACCGACGTTACGTACGAAATCACTCCGCACCTGCCCTCCTCTGCCCAGCCTCAAACGGATCTTGTTCACGTGGCCCGGCTCAAGCCTTACCACACCAACACCTAAACGTTATGTCCCCAGACGCCGTGGTGGCGTCTTCCCGCCGGGGGAGTTGTGTCACGGAACAGTTGGAAGAAGACGATGAGGGCAGCTACGGCTATGTGCTGTTTGGGCTGAACTTTAGAAGAGGACGAAGGGCTTACAGCTACCGGTCTCTGTACTCTCTCGCTGGCATTGCTCAGCATTGTAATTTTTGTCAATACACTGCATTTGCGTGGTTCTGCCTCGTAACAATATTACTGCAGCTGTCTGTTTATGCATATTATTCGCGTTCTTGACTGCTACTAATTGCTTATTTGTGTACAATAAAAAGTGGTCCCATTACAGTTTATAACTCTGGCGCTCCTTTCTGTATATGTATTTTACAGACTCTATCAATACGATAACAAACTGAAACTTAAACTGAAAATGAAACTGAATAACGTGTACCCACTTTTTTAGTAAGCAACGGGGTTTCGGTATATGTTAGGTTCTTTCACGTGCGGTGTTCAGCCTATCAACGTATTTAATTCATGCTTTGCAAAGTACCGGAAGTGCCGGCTATCTGCTTTTGGGGAAGATGGAATCAAATCAATTCAAATCAAATCAGGGTTTATCTTTCAACATACCGCGTCGGCGATGTTGGCGGTCACAGCCGCATATCCGTATACTGCGAAATGCTTTTTATTTTTCAAGTCCTTGCTGTCGGTCACCAGGGACTCTCGCACCACCGCCATAAAAATGTCAAGATGGCCTGTGTAGTGCTAAAGCTATTTTATGTCAAAAACGGCGTATGCAGCCAAATATGGTGCATTTCCAGATAAGGGCGCGGAATCTCCTGAAATGCGTTATCATCATCATCATAGATATGATCATCTCCTAAAAATATTCCCGCGTCACGACGCGTCTCCCTCGTCCGAAGAAGAAGCCAAGGCCGCCGTTTCAGCCGCTCAGCCCAGTAATCACGATGAACTTCACCAGCACAGGTAAACGCATGCGCTGCGCAATTCGATCGCTTCATTTCCGTCTTGTTGTGGCAAAATCCAAATAGTTCTCAGCTACATTAATGGTGAATTCACTGCGACTCGCATTGCTTAGTCAACGTGCAGGACAGCCACAAAAGGCAAAAGCGAATCGCGCCAAGTCATCAAGGAGCAATTGCCACCTAGCTGCAACCTCGCTCAGTCTCTCGGCCCCCACTGCAGGCGTTAGCCTGTGTAGCCAACATTGCAGGCAGGTCTGGACAAGTCTTTCTTGCTCACTTATATTCGGGCAAAAGTTACGAACGCCCGCGGTATCACTCAGCCGAAGCAAGTGGGTGTGATGTCGACGAGCGCCCCTTTTAAAAACAGGTTGACTTAATGCGCGGCATCATTCGCTTTTCTCGGCGAGTTTGTCGCAAAGATGTGTACTCTTAAGAACATTAGGTTCCCTAGTTCTTTTAGTGCGCCCTCATGTATTTCGTGCTTTCCGAAATACTCGCCGTAACCACGTCTTTGCGCTGTGCACAGCTACAGCCGGATGCTGCAATCTTAAGGCGCGGAGCAATTTTCTTTTCGGATCTCAACGATTTGCTGTGGGGTTTGACGCACCGAAGCAACACCTGGAGTATGAAGCGCACTGCAGGGATAGGGCTCAGGAATAATTTTGGCATACTGGCCAAAATCTCGACACAAGGCCGTGATCTTGCTGTTCTTAACTTGTACGGGCTACACTTAAGGGATTTGTAACACCGACTAGTTGCATGTCGGCCATGGTGACGTGAATGTTTCCCCCATTCTCCGTGTTTTTCCTCCCACATTCTTTGGTGCATATCTAGATTTGTCATTTCAAATAATTGCAAAAAGTCGCTTGCGCAAAGCTCTAAGTGCTAATACAATCGGACAAAGAACTATGCACCGCATACTTTCTGTTAAAGTCGACTGCTCGCTGTCGAATAATGCTAGAACTTTCTGGACAAATATCACTGAAATTTGGAGCAAAGCATTGATTGGTTGATTCATTCATTGATTGTAGGGTTTAACGCGCCGAAGCAACCCAGGCGGTGAGGCGCTCCGTAGTGGAGGGCTCGGGATCAATTTTGACCACCTGGAAATCTTTAACGTGCGCCGAATTCTCGAAAACACGGGCGTTTTTGCTTTTCGCCTCCATCAGAAAAGCGGCCACCGCGTCGGGGAATCGAACCCACGACCTCGTGCTCAGCAGCAGAACGCCTTAGCCAATGAGCCACCGTGGCGGGTAGGGAGCAAAGCATGCACAACGGATTCCCTATATGTCACCCTTTATTCAGATACGCACAATTGATGCGGTGGCATTGAAAATGTGCTTCAGTCTCATATTACGGAGAGAGAAAGAGATAAAAACTTTAATGGATACGAGCAGTGTCGATGGCCGATATCGGATCACCAACACCGCTCTTGCCCGGGCGACCGGTGGGCGCGGAAAGTCTTCGTCCGAGTGGCCCAGGGCTTCCAACCAGTGGTCTGGGGAGCTTATGAGGGGCGGGGGCATAAAGTAGGGAGCCTACATTCGCCGCGCAAACGACGAAGGCGCGGCGCATGTAGGCTCCCTAGCTCAGAGGGGCAGGCGCACATGTGAATTTAGCGCCACACTGTGCGCATAGGGGAGAGGGGTAGGTGGTATGGTAAATGTGATGGAGGCGTCCGTTGGGGAGGGATTCAGTTGGGAGGAGGCACCACAGCCATTCTTCCGAGGGGGTTAGGGACGGGTGAGCCGGGGTTAGCGAGTTGCTGGAGAGGCGGGAGTAGTCAGTAACCTCCCTATACGTGGTGAGGGAGTCCCTTGGGCAGTAACCTCCATGACGCGAAGTGGTGTCGTCAGGCGTATGTGTGACGAGTGCTCGTGCCGCCTTAAGAACCCACTCCACGCCGTCTAGTCCCGTGTGTGCCGGTAACCAGAGGAGCTCCGTAGGAAGCTGATGGGCTGAATTTTGAAGGAGGATTTTGCAGTGTATAGAGTTTCCCACCGCAACCCGCATGTTGCGGAAGATGTGGTCATAACCCTGGCTCTCGCACCCAGATCTAATATTATCCGATTTGTATTATTGGGGCTACTTGTTTGAATCCCATCCAGACTGCTGTATACGTTTCCGCTTTTCAACTCGATTGCCGTGGTTTTATTAAGTCAAAGCTTTCTACGCCTCACTGGTGCGGTTCGATATCGCGCCCAAATGCGCTGTCAGAAGGACCTTGCACAAAAGGTTTCACGAAAATATGATGGTGATTATAAACATAGGCGCATCAACCGACGCACAAAAGAAATGCTTTACGTGGTCGAACAGAAACCTGAGTCACTCGAGTTATGAAGTCCAGGTTCATCCGATGGCGCCACTACGACGCGTTCGGAGCATATTGGATTTTGGACCTCGACTTTAAGTCAGGTTGAACAGAAGAAAGCTTCACGTTTTAGCCATCTTTGTCTCGATGGAGGTGCTTTTATTTTATTAGAGCTGTCAGCCATTTTTGTGCTCTATGTTTGTGACGGAGACGCCGCATTTTTGTCCTACAGAGTCAACTATAGCACATTTTATACATGGCGTGTAACGTTGCCAACGTTAGAGCTCGTAATAAACCCCTTTTTCGTCCGAAAAAGTAGGACGCAAAGCTGCTCAAAACAGTTATATTGCAAATGTTGTGAACATAATCATTATGACTGGGATGTTGTCAGTGTTACCCGAACACATTATGTTTACGTACGTTTACTGTGGCAGTGGAATTTGTCAACGCTTTGGTTCAAGTATCTGTTACAAGAGAAACCTCAGAGATAGCGCCGCGTGTCCAAGCTGGCTCTGGATACGAGCGCGACTGAGTTTTGCCCATACAACGTGTCCGGGTTCCCCAATCCGCTTCTGTGTTTCCCTTGGGTTATGACGACAGCATCACTTTGTTTGCCCTCATTTTGTTTCTTATCTATATTCGCGGTGTTAAAAATATCATCATCCAAAAAAATTCTAGACTCTCTTTCCAGCCTTGGTCCTCCAATCATGTTCTATTCCCAGGCTCGCGCATCGTATACTACTGAGGCACGACGCGAGGCGGAGAGTACAATTTGTGCGCAGCCCTTAAGTGTCCGCTACTGCGGTTTTTGCGAAGTCACCGGCTTTGTAACCGGGCGAACAAAGGGCACACAGAAAAAAGAAGGAAAACTGAGGAGAGAAGAGCGGCGAAAGTGTAAGGAGGCCGGCGATATGTCGAGGCAGAAACACATATGCCCAGCACCCTCCGCGAGATGAACGTTCATCGGGGCTTTCTCATTTTTCCTGTTGAGCGGCTCATGGGAACCTCGTGAAATTTGCGCGGTCGGTTCAAACACAACTGGCAACATGCTCGACGGCGGCGGCGCACTGCGAGATAACAGCCGAGCAGCGCGGGACGGCGTGTGTTCGCTGATGGCGTGGTCACTTGCTGGGGCACAGTAGCTACGCGCAATTACCGAGGGGACTGCAGTTCGCGCTGCGCAAAAACCTCAGATTTGGGAGTATGGTAATTGTGAGCCATTGTTTTGTTTGATATGGTGCAGAATACTTCGTAACTTCCACTGCGTTGCACGCTAGGTATGAAACTGAGCGCAATGCTTTCGCAACAAATGAGCAGTGCTGCTGTTTATTTATGAGCTTCATAAACAGTCTCACTTGAGGGCCAACAATTCTGTTCGCAACCAGGTTCTGGTGTAGTTTACGCAAACCTTCTAAAGAAAACCGTCGTCATTACAAACTTCCGGAGATCAAAAAGCCACTTTGTTGTAAGCGATGTATTTTCTCAAAGGCTGCTATCACATGCTCCGCCCGCAATACACTTTGGACCTTCGGAAACTTGATTGAGTGATTGTAAGGTTAAACGCGCCGACGCAACGCGAGCGATGAGGTGCGTCGTAGTGGAGGGCTCCGGATTAATTTTGACCACCTGGGGTTCTTTAACGTGGTCCGAAATCTCGCACACAAGGGTGTTCTTGCTTTTCGCCCCCATCAGAATAGCGGCCGCAGCGGCCGGGAATCGAACCCACGACGTTGTGCGCGGCAGCGCAAAGCCTCAGCCGCTGAGCCACCGCAGTGGGTTTCGGAAACTTGGAATAAAAGTACTTCGTATAAGGCGACTTCGTTATCAGACGACTTTACTGCATTCGTTGCTTTACAGGCGAAGGGGACGAGTACACGTCGGCACCCCCGCTGTCTGCCCCAGAAGCTCGCGTGCAATTTTCTTTCAACTTCAACAACTACCTCAGCACGGTGAACGGGCTCTTCAACCTTATGGAGGTGGTACGTTCTCCGCATGGTCTTTACCAGTTTGGCACTGGCTGGTGCCGCAACCCCGCGTCCGTGCTCCTCTCCAAACTTTTCGTGATTCGTGTGTTCTTTGGGTGGTACAAATAGGGGCCATAAAGATGAAATAGAACATTGCTCTGCTTGTAAGGGAACTCGCGTTGGGTAACTCATTCAGCTCCATTTCTGCCAGAAAAAAAAGTCTAGCTTAAAAGAAACAATTATTTAAGAAACAGGGAGAAACGTAGTTTGCGCGACACATCGACAGGATTGACGTAACAAATGCGCACTACAATACATTATCTGTTTTAATGCCCGGAATCTGGTGGTCTTCGCTGTAATTGTGAGCATCTGCGGATTTTTAACTTGCGTATAAACCTCGACAAGCGGGAACCTTTCTTTTTTTGCTTCTATCACAAGAATGGCCACCGCAGAAGCGAACGAACCGGTGCCTTTTGAGCTAAACAGCCCAACATTGTAGCCCATGCATAAACCACCATGGCGGTACAATGGAGGGACTACTAAGGACATAGTCTTCGGTATATCGGCACTTCCTTATTAAAAGTATAAACTAAAACTGAACTAGAGGGCCCAACGCACATCACACACTCAAACGTCTTTACGGTATACTTTAGGACGGCGGGCGCCGATCGAACAAACAAGGAGTGACGTCATAAATGCACAGCGAGCAACTGGCAGGTGATTCGCCGCCGTCTCGCCTATTTCATATAATGGTGGTCGTATGCATGTTTGGCATCAAACTGGTATTGTTCCTAAGACATAACATTCTTTTCTGATCAGCAGAACTTGTGGTTTGTCACTTTCCGATATTCCTATGACGTCACAGAATCTCGTTTCGGCGTTTGGCGGTCGCCCAACTAAGATATCGCCAAAAAAGCATCACCGGGATACTGTAGTTGAGCTTATACTTGCGTTTTATCACCTCACCCGCCTGGTTAGGTGCAGCTAACAAATTTACAAAAATGTTTCAGTGCTTACCCACTTACGTCAACGTAGAGCGAAATTTAACGTTGGTTTTTCAATATTTCGTGCGTTTTCTGGGGGAGGGAAGGGGGGGTGCTTGAGGAAGTAAAAAAGCGTTTGCGACTGAATAGAGCTGAGTGAGTTACCGAAGGTTGTTAGTCGGAATCTGAAGGACACTCGCATTTTGTTTTCTTGGCATCTTGAGCAAAGGATACAACACCGAGGCGCCGATAGATTGCCGTGTCCGCGTCCCTCTTTTGTTGTCCTATGGAAGTGTGGTGTTTCTCAAAAATGTCAAGATGTCAATTAACCTATCAGTCCATGCTTGTCGGATGCATACATCGTAAAATGCCAACCTTAAAATGCCAGCTGCGCGGTGTGAACAGCACGGCATTCCCCCTTCACCTGCGGAACTGACTGCGATGATCTAGACAAAAACAACGCGGCAGTTGAGGGTGGCGGCCGCTAATGGAAAGGAGAAGACTGGTACGCGGAACGTAAAAAAAGCAAAAAAAAAAAAAAAGAAAACCGCCGCCGAGTTGCACGCGTGGTTAAAGGAGCCATGAGAGAAAATACAACTTCGTTTAATTTGAAAGAACTAGGGTTCAGTATCTTACTCAGCTTCATTAGAGCCCCAAAAGATATTTTTTAACAAAAAAAAAGCAAGAAGTATTCAAAAACTTTCACATTTTGCGCCACAGTGACGTTTTATGATCAAGAATGACGTCATATGGGCCAACAATAAAACATAATTTTCAATGCGTTACCTGCACGTTAACATTCAAGTGATGCAGTAAAATGGAACTAGAGGCCCCATTAGAGCCGTCCAGTCATGTGTCGTCACGACAGGTTAGTTAGGCGGCCGCCAATCGCACAAACAAGGTTCCGTGACGTCATAAAAAAGTTGCGGGAAATTGGCTAGGGGGTCGCGACTGCTTCACACGTTTTCTTTAATATCTCCGTTATTTGTTCGAAGATTGCGATGATATTGGTATTATTGTTATCGGGACTAAGCAGTCTTTCTAATAAACCCAACTTGTATTGTCTTCATGGCTCCTTTAAAGACAGCAGTCCTTTCTCCCGTGGCGCATTACACTTCAACCGATTAACCTATTCAAAAGTTAAGTGCAACTAAAACATTAATGAATTCATCTGAAGGTTAATCGACCAATCGCCCACCTCTAATAAATGCCCTTGGCTTGCATTATAAAAATGGGACGGGAGGAGAAATTGGCAGATAGCAAACAGAGGCCTACGTTGTCAAGTTCGCTGCATTTAGTCTACAGTTTTCTACTGCAGGCTAAGAATTATGCGCTTTCAGCAAACAGAAACACGGCAAACTTTAGAACTGGTCCCACTAAACATCATTCAGCGTCAAAATGACTAAAGCACACACAACCGATTTGTCAACCGGAAGCACGTGACGACAGCTGAAAGCCAATCAAAAAAGACATTCGGCAAATCCACAGTTTACAGTGACTTTAGTGGGTCAAGAATCGGGCCGGTATTCGTTAGCTTAACACCCTCCTTTCGCTTGTTTTTGGATCAACGTTACTTGGTCGCCCTGTTGTGTTTATGCTAGATTTAATTTAAAGAAATTAATTGGTCACTTGCCAGCCTCAGCTGCCGTCTTAATTTTTATAAGACAAGCCAAGTGTTTTGTATCGTTTATGCGGAGCATTTGATAGCTTGGTTGTGGTCTTTATAAGCATAGCGTGAAATTACCCTACATGCCGTCATAGATATACGGGGACACGTCCCCGATTTCTTGCGTTGTGCTTACGCAAAAAAACACGGCGAATTCACATTGTATGTATCATAGCGTTTTATACTAATACGCTAGAGAGAACACTGGCGCTGTAGTCGTTCAACCGCCTTAGGGGTGATTGTGTGACGTAGAATTGTGATTTTCGAACTTGGGTTGACTAGAGGCTTGGCTGTTGCTATGTGCTTTTTGCTTCGATTTTTCTGCGCTATTAGTTTCGGTTTCGGCGCCGGAAGGTTTGATCGATGAAGGGTTTTTCGCGTCGACGCACCGCAGGCGATGAGGCGCGCCGTAGTGGAGGGCTGTAGATTAAGATTGACCCGCCGAAATCTCGTAAACACGGCCGTTTTTGCTTTTCGCCTCCATCAGGAAAGCAGCCGCCGGGTGCGGGAACCGAACGCGCGACCTCGTGCTCAGCAGCACAACGCCTTAGCCACTGAGCCACCGCGGCGGGTTCGGCGCCGAAAGCATCGAGTGCTCGTTCCGGAGCTGAGTTGCTGTTAGCGCCCGATTCAAGTGGCTGCAATTACGAAATTCTGCTCGGCAGGAATGTCGTAGATGCGGGAAGCAGTAGCACCGCCGAGTAGCCCCCACACTAGAACTAGTCGTGTTGTACGGCATTCCTGAAAAGGGACGCGAACTGGAGATTTCGCACAAGCTAGATTGTACCAGCAGGCTGTTTCATCCTTGACCCGTTCATGACGACGCTAGCGAGAACAAAACGAGCGCGGCAGCGCCTTAGACGAATAAAAAAAGACCTTTACCAGCAGTAAGTACATGTGTACAGCCGTCAAATTTTTTTCGCAAAACAATAAAGCGGCAGCTTCTTTTGGCGGGTGCGTCACAACCAAGTTTATCGTGACCAGCACATTGTCAAGGTAGAAGATTACGCCAATGCAACCATCATCTGCTATACTGCCCTTTTTTGCCGGTAATCAGCTGCCCGTAATTATTGACATGAACAAAGCCTACGCACAATCGCCGTCATCGCCCGTAACCATGCGAACTTGTGAAATACAGTGCAGCCACCCTGCTTCAGCCGCAAACCATCACCGACTCGCACGAAAAAAAAAAAAAAACGCTTCGCTACCTAATCGGCTTAATCGTCGGCTGCCCTAAGCTCAGCCGCGTATACACTTTACAGATACCTTCCCGTCAGATAGAAGAATTCTTCTAAACCTTAATACAAAATAACAGGAGCAACAATTTGTTTTCAAAATTCATAATTTATACACTAATCAACATTAGCTATACGTTTTGTATTAAAAAGTATTTTGGGGGAAGTCAAGATAGCGGGTGGGTCAAGTCAAGTTCGAAAATAACGAATCCTCCAGGCATGGCCAACTCCTGGGGGTTTGAAGCCGCATTTGGGCGGCTCGCATAGACACTAGAGCCAGTGTGTCCTCTAGCGTATATTAGTATGAACCCCTATGGTAATTATGAAACTGAGAAAAGGACCCCAAGCACGCGGCGTTGGAATACGAATCCCGGGTATGTGTGGTATTCCAACGCGGTCCCCGCCCGAGTGCCACGCCCTTCAAAACAGAGTTGGGCCTCAAGTTTGTACGTCTTGTTACCTGTAAAAGACGGCATTTTAGAGATCGGTGGAGTCAAAATAAAAATACCTTCGAGCATATAAGTGTCTTAGGGATGAACGCCGTCGACACGCATGTGAAATAAAATTTGCTCGGTCCTTTCACCTCAATTTTCTTACATCTACGCCGTGCGCAAAAAACTACGCTGGTCATCCACTTTTGCAGGCTCAAATCGGCGAGTTAATTTTTCTTTGCACTGTTTCCTGTGAGCTCTCAGCGAGCGACTTCCCGGTGTGCATCGCAGGTGTGCGGCACCGTGCTGTACTATATGATCATGTCGGACCGCTGGGAGACCAAGACGCTCCGGTTCGTCTGCTGCACGGCCTACACGTTCGCCTTCAACGGGATTCACATGCTGTTCGCCGGGCTGCTCACCTTCACGTCTGCCATCTATCTGCCCTTCTTATTTTACGTGAGTATGAAGCACACACGCTAAAAAACTCCCACCTCCCCTCGCGGGAACCCCTGTGTCGATGCGACGCATAGGGGGTTCCGTTGTTGTTTCCGTTATGTTGATTCTCCCATCGCCTAAAACCTGCCGTGAACCCCCTGCCGCGGCTATGACGCAACGTGCCGTGGCTATGACACAACACAATCCAACACAGTCCACTTTAATCCAATCCAATCCAAATCCAATCAAATCCAACCAATCCAATCCAATCTAATCCAATCCAATCTAATCCAAGCCAATCCAATCCAAGCCAATCTAATCGAATCCAATCCAATGTCCCTCGCGAGAGAGTGTTCGCTATCGGATAGGAGAGGGGGTGAGCGGCGGAGAGCGCAGCTGGCGCGGCGAGGAGAATGGGGGAGGGGCGGACAACGCCGACGACGACGACGCCGGAGGGACAAGGCGAGTGAATCAGATGCTCTGCATCTAAAATGTGAAGTACCAAACACATGTGCGGAGCGCGACGGGTTTACCCCCTTGGTTCGCGTCTTTCATTCGCGTTGGTTCCCGCTGCCCCACGGGTTCCCGGAAAAGGAATAAATTGGCTCCAATCCGCGCTGTGAAGATGGTTGGAAAGAAAAGCTGTAAACGACACCACCAAAACAGTTGTCAATGCGACGTCACTTGATTTCACACACGTGGCTCTAGAAAGAGTAAAACCAGAGACTCTGCCAGGTGTCCCCTGGAATTCGCAGGGCGGCGATCCGAACGCAGTAGCGTCGGGAACAGGCAGGACTACAGCGACCGACGACGCCGCTGTAGCGTGGACATGAGTAGTGATAGAGAAACCGGAGAGGTGCGTCTTTCGAAGGGTGAGACAGGGGGTGGCTACACCACCGAGCCATACAAGCGCGGACAGCGAAACAATTTGGCATGTGAGCTTAGTGATTCCCATTTATACCGATATAAAGTAGTTAGTTCAGTAAGTTTTGGAATTGCAAGAAAGCTGAGGGAGCTCTTATAATCGCCATTTATCAGATCCAGTTGCTCTTTTCGCATTTTGTAATACCTCGTAAAACACAACCGAATTGGATTCGCCAATTTACAAAACGGACTTGAATTCGTGAACACAAGTGCGCAAAAGGTGGAATTTCTTTAGCGGCCAGATGTCTGTATGTGGTATCTATATTTGGCTTTCCCGCCCTGCAAACCAATCTTTAACGTATCTCTGTCGTACGACCACTTGATTGCGTCGTGTCCGGTTTACCAAGGAGACGCTTTCGAACTATTCATTCAAGCAGTGCGAGATAAGCGCGCACTGGAGGCGAAGCTGCGCCTGTATATAACAGGCCCAAAACAACCTTCGTTAAAGCGGACGACAATACCGAGTGGCGTGCAGCAAACGCAGAGTAAATTCGCCCCGCCATCTACACTTCGTTCCATGAGTGAAAAACGCCCTCACCCTCCGCAGCCACGTCGGGAGTTTCTTGTCCCGCACTCCACGAAAGAACCGTTCGCTGGTAGGGGTAGAAAGCTTTGCATTAAAACACATGTCCAGGAAGGTGTCGCACATATACTTCACCCTTAACACACATTACCCGGTGGTTTGGTGTACACAGCAGGGAAGTCGTAAACCGAGTGTCTTTTGGCAATGGATATAGTTATCTCGAAACATAAGGTGTTCCTCGATGACTAGCACACACACACACCCACCCACCCCCCCACCCACCCACCCACCCACCCACACACACACACACACACACACACACACACACACACACACACACACACACGCACACACACGCACACGCACACGCACACACACACGCATACGCACACGCACACACACGTGCAAACGGGCGCACGCAGATGCACACGCAAACGCAAACGCACGCACACAACGCACGCACACGCACACGCATACGCACTATAGCGCGCAAGATATTTAATTCACGCGATAGCCTGAAATGTCTCATGAATGTCGAGGAATGACCGCTAAAAGTGACCGTCGTCGACGGCCGTGTCAACAAGAATGGTGAGAAAAGTAACGTGACCTTATCGGCAACAAAAACTGCGCAGTGGAGCAGCACGGTGGTGGAAATGGTGGGGCGCGGACAATCTATGCATCTGTTATAGCTAAATTGTGAATGCAACCATTTGGCTTAAAACGGAAAGGTTTTCGTGAAGTTAATCTTAGGTTTGAAATTTATTTCGTTTAAATTCTTAAGGTGTGGTCAAGGTGCGGCAACAAAAGAACCTCGATATGCTTTACCTGGTGTGGTGACAAATATGCTACGTAGAAAACAGTGGTACGAATTGCCCAGTCACAATAAAGCTGGGAAGACTGATTTTCCGGTGAAATTCTCTCTCACCACAACCTTGGACTTGAGTGCGTGCGTACTTACGGTGTATATTTGGGGTCGCCGCCGCTGAGAAATGTTTGGCACTTTTGTCCATGACTTACCCAAAACTTTGATTCAAAGGCGCCCTAGTAGTGATTGTAAACGTGTACTGCGCGTAGTAGTGATTGTAAACGTGTACTGCGCGCCCTGTTCGTAGTACGTGCTTTTTCAAGGAGTCGGTGCTGCCTGCTACATCGTCGGCTGCGTCCTGCTGGTGCGAGAAACCCACGAAGTGTCAGTGCAGGCGGTGAGTGCACGTCGCAACAGACCGCGATTTTTATACGAGCCGTGAAAGCAGAATATACTTGGTACATTTTAAAGTGCTGCATTTTAGAAACTCAGCAAGCTCCATCCACGCCATAATTAAGAGACGTTTTTAAGGGCTGAAACCCGAGAAATATTAAAGAACTCTAGAGTTTCGCGATTCACTGATGGGTTATAGGCGTATACTGGCCAGAACAAAAACATGGCTGTTAGCGGGGTAACCGCGCGTTAGAATTCTAGTAATGCTATCAAACAAGACTAGAAGCTCCATTACAATCGAACCGTCATGTTTTCTGGCGGTGACGTAGGTCAACTGCCTCCAGTTAGATAAACAAGATTCTGTAGCATCATAGCGATATTCCCGTAAGCTGGCAGTTGGGTTGGCGCTTCTCCATCCATTCTGCCCGAGATCTCCAGTATTTCTTTGAATTTTGCAATTAATTTGGTACCACTGTCAGGGCGAGCCAGTCCTTTTCAAGAACGAAACGTCATTTCTTCTTTATAGCCGATTTGAAAAGACAGACCACGGATTTCTGTGAGGTGCATATTTTCAATGCGGGACTGAAAATCCACGTAATCGAATAGAAAAGACTGCATTTTTGTGTTGTTTTAGCTGAGGGAAAGTTTTCAAATACATCTTTTCATCTAACGTGCAGTTAACAATACGTTGCGGCAAGGCTCAGTGTTATAGTTACCGTCATCTGCTTCGGCTGCACAATTAAGGCTGGTGGATGTAAACACTTCTCTTTCAAACATTCTTTGGCCCTATCAGGCAAATACTTTCGGTTGAATGTGTTTTAAGCGATGCCCTTTCAAATAGGATAGAGAGCTGCATGTATGCTCCACAAAAATCGGTCGTCTGTTATTGTAAAGGAATGGTGCCACCAAATGGGAACTTTTAAAAATTGGCCGATCCCACGGATAACAGGGAGTGGACCCAATGCGAAGCTTTCATCGTGGAATAACTGGGTTGAAACAGACTTTCTCGAGGCACTTTCAGTGTGTATGCTTGGCGTATTTGGTAACTTTTCAAAAGGGTGCGTTGTGGACACCGACTCATGCGATACCAGAGTAAACGCGGGCTTTCCACGTCTTTCTCAACCGGTGTGTCGCTTTCTGGCGGGTACCGCGGCAGCGGTAAGCGCAGCCCTGCCGGATCTGGGAAAGTTCTCACGGTGGCTCGCGGCGACTCGCTTCGCATGCCGGGAGCAATGCGTGGTTTCCAGCCTTATATGGAGTGCGATAGAACGCAGCGTCGCATTCAGGAATGTTGCAACGCAGAAACTGTGACAACCTACCAAGCGGCCTACGCTGCCAGAATGCAGCAGCGGCCCCGCCTCCCCCCATCGGAAACCTACACACTAAACTTTTTTACACCCTTTCCGGCGGAAAAGGGTGTAAAAACCTTGTCCCATGGCTAACACCTTTAAAAGGTGTTTTCGCAAAAAAAAGGGTGTATGGACGAAAAGAGGGTGTAAGAACAAAAAAAAGGTGTTAAGCTCAAAAAAGGGTGTTGAGGATGCTCAACACCCTTAAAGGGTGGTGAGGACGCTCAACACCCTAAATAAAGGGTGTTGAGCATCCTCACACCGTTTTTTAACGGTGATGGCATGCGCAGTACCATGGTGCTGCGCGCGTCATCACCAGGGCCTTGGAGGCTTGCGACCTATCACCATGGTGTCTTAATGCAATTCATGGCGACAGGTGTATGTCTGGAGGCTCTGTAAGTAAATGAAATGCAACAATTTATGACTAATGGCACAATTTTAAGTTATATATACAGTGATCCCTCGCGGTGTCAAACTCGGATATCTTGAAATATCGGTTAACTTGACATGACACAAAAAAAAACGTAGTAGTCTGAACCAAAAAAGAAGAAATAATTTCACAATTTCCTGCACGTGACGATCACAACGTTGGTGCACTAGAGGGACCGCTGAAAACTGTTATCAGTGTGCTCACTACACATTAGCATTGAAGTGATACAACTAGACAGAACTGGAGCCCCACTACAATTGCAATCATGTTTTCTGGTGGTAGCTTCCAAAAACAATATCCCATGTCATGTGCACCCGTAGAGAACTTGTATTGGTATTTGTCGTCACAACTTTTTTAAAAGGCAGACAACCACATTTATAAGTTCAATTGACCATAAATTGCACAATTCCTTTTGTGTCAAAAATCTTGAGACTCAAGCCTAACGAAACCACGTTTTCCGAACAAACTGTTACAATCGACAGTAAATGTTGCAACATAAAAAAAAAGAAACAAGAATATTTGCAAAATTCTGTGCATGAATCCTGAGACTAAAACTAATTCACAACCATAAACTATGATTGAGGTGTCTATTAATAAACATTCTGGCAACTTCCCTTAAAACTTTACAGCCAAGCACATACCAAATATCAAGATACAAGCAATTATGAACTTCCTTCCCTCCGAATGCAATGAGGTGGACAGAGCAGTCTGAACTATAAAGAACATTTATCTTTGACCCATCCTATAGCCGGTATTAATTGAAAAGTTTAGCTGTCAATTTCTTTGTTTGGCAACACTGAAATAGCCACGAACATGGCTGATCGCGCCACGGACATGGCGCGGCTCGTGCCACTGCGGCCGCACGCCGAAGAAAAATATAACACCGACGTGTGTCGCCTGCTCCGTTTCAACCGATTCTCAACAGTGGTGTCATCAAAGTTGTTATTAAAAGCACTCGCATTGGAGTCAAGGCATTACTTTGCGTTCGGCGGGCTAGAGCTTGGAATGTCCAAACCATATCATGCGCTTAGCACGGACAAGTACCGCCGTCTTGCGGAGCTCGATCGAACCCCACACTAAACATTTTTATTCTCAAAAGGGTTCGTTCAGCTTGTCGCCGCAGGAGCACCCTCATAACACAATATTTTACACCCTTTAGGGTGCCTGGATTCTGTCGCTGCAGGAGCACCTTTTTCTGCGTAAAATATCATAGTCTGTTTACTTAGCACCCCAATCTGAGGAGCTTTTCCTGCAAAAGCACCCACCTAAAGGGGTACAAAAAGGGTGCATCATCCTCGGTTCACAAATGGTGCTGCAGCTGTGCAGCCACATATGGCACAGTATGACACACAATTACGGTATGAAACATTCGTGCTTTCCAAGCTCCGTTCTACGAGACATTCCATTGAAGCTCAATGTTAGCTGATAATTTACTTGAACTTTTTGACCCACCGATTTTTGAAACATCTATTTATAAAGTCTAATATTACAGCCAAATTGCAGGACAGAAGTTGTATCATTAGAGGTTGTTGATTATTCGAAACGGTGTTAAATATTCAATTTTATGTTCATTTTGCTGAACTGCAGTGCACATCCTTCGAGCTTCACTGCACAGCATAAACGTGTTATGCAGTGAAAGCAAGTAGGCGTGCAACACATCAACTGCACAAAAGTTCTTTGAACCTTAAAACCCTTGGCTTCTCAGCACTGCATCAAACTTCCAATCACGGTAGCTACCCGCAATGTTTAGTGCCTTATTCTTGAGCTGAGCAGAAAAACTCAATATTAAGGCAGACCAAATACAATATGTATACTTCCCTCCGTACTGTGGCTTTATTCTACCCATAAAAGTTGGGTCCTCACTGCCACTTATTTTATTTTACATTATTCTTTTTGCTTCATGAAAAATGACCCCACATAGCAATACCAAGAACTGTAAACATCACAGAACAATGCATATGAGTTCCCTGGTGAAGCCCATGGTTGAAATGTGATGACATTGTTGCTATAGCTAGTTGCTATTTTATCATGAGTCTAGCTTGTGCATGGTGCCTTGCAATATGTCGCTGCTGGTGGATGTGGGGTCATTTTTCAATGTTGCAAATGAAAAGCCAACAGCCAGTGCCCATTAGTTTCGTCTAGTATTACGAGGTGCTTCATGGGAAGCATCAAACCCGTCTATAGCCCTTTTTAGAGTTGACTAGAAGTAAAATCAGCAAAATAGTATCGATAAAACGTTCAGCATCTTTTTTATTAGCAGCTTTAGTGTTGCTACTTTCCATATTTAGGTTTTTTTCTGCTTTTCTTAATGACATTTTTGTTTCGCTGAGAAGGTGCATAACCAATGAAAGCTTTTCTGTAAACCTTTGCTAAATATGCAATTGTTAGAAAATATTTTACTAAATAAGGCAGCTTAAACTGAGAATACTTGCATTTAGAAACATTAAAATCAATTTAAATTGATCATACATTTCTGGCTGTTTTTACACAAAGCTGCACATGGGATATTAAGTGCACCGAAGAGGAGGGCTCTGGATTAGCATTGGCAACTTTGGGATATTTATTGTGGACGTAAATCTCCACACATGGGCATTTTCACTTTCTGCCTCCACCAGGAAAATGGTCACCAATTTAGAGAGCTATTCTTACTAGTATTTGACGTACATTTTAAAATAATCTCAAGTATTATAGCCACAATATTATTCTCTACAACAAGCACCCAGCGGGTGCTGTTATAGAGAGATTGTGCACTACACCAGACCCTGTACTACACTGTCGAGAGCTTTGCCATCTACAATGACCTCTACAAAGCAAGCTAATACTGGTAAAATGTTTCATACCGCAAGTACTGCATGTTCAAAGCTCACGTGCGAAGTACAGATACTGGTGCTTCAGCAAGAACCGAGGATGAGCACCCTTCCTGGTTCTGAAAAAAAAAATAGACATGGAAAAATGCTTTAAGCAGGATTAAGAAACAGGGTTGAAAAAAAGTGAGCAAGCAATTCTTTCAAAATATGTAAAGCAATGCAAACAAATATTTATTTCAACTTCATGTCTACAAAAGACAATCTCATTAAGGCTGGTAATGGGGTCTTGGGTAAAAAAAGAGCAGGGAGCACTTATATAAATGCTACAGGGAACCTTCAAGCCAAAAATTGCTTGAGCACTTAAACTAATCACTGTTCAACAAATTCATGAAAATTGAATGGATGAAAAACCAGCGGTAAACACAAAGAACAACGGGACAAGCTTATCCCGTTGTCACGCGTCACCTCGGTAAAAGAATGGATTCCGGACACAAAGGGACCAAAGTAAGATGAGACTTTAAGGAAGAATAATGTAAGAGAAATATACAATAAAAGTGCTAGAAATATATTACATGTAAAAAAGACCCCAAATGGCTTTCAGTTCATGAACTGCAATAGTGTCCTCTCGCTATATCTATTGGTCCCTATAGTTTCCTAAACGCCATTTCCCTACCGCACATTCTGTCGTTGCGTTGCACTGGATCGTAGGGGTAGCGGGGCATCAGTCGTCGCTAAGGTGGCTCCCTGAGCGCAGCGCCGTGAAGATGGTGACGGGGCCAGTGGGGCGAAGCCACTGGTGCGTGCGTGCCCGTGCAAGCCGGTGCTGAAGCCAGCGGAGCGGAGCCGACGTTGCCCAGGAGCACCCGCGTCAAATGCTTGAGGAGGCCAACGGGGCAGTGCCGCTGGTGCCTTGCGGGTTCCCAGACCTCGGGTCCCGCCTCCTTCGGTCGCCTCGAACCACGATCTCCTCGTCCACCCGCTCGTCGTCTTCCTTCTCCTTTTTCCTCTCCCTTTTCTCCACCAGCTTCCAGAAATTTCGCGCTTCTTATCCCTTCTTCGTCGTCGTCCCCGCCGTATTCGCACCTTGACTCCTGACATTTGCCCCCGTCTTCAAGAGTTTTTCCTGAAAAACTGCTTCCACGTTTGAGGTCGATGATACACGCACTCACATCACGAATCACAGTGAGTCACTTTCTCACAGCCCAGTTCAGTTCAGTCCTAAGGGCCACAGCTATGACACAAAGGTATAATCACTGAAAAGTTCACGAAAGTGTCACTTTCCGTGCGCGTTAGTGTAAATTCACAAAAACATTTTCTCTCAGGCATTATGCCAGCAATGCCTAACATACAGACTACTGATTGGTTAATCATGGCACTCCACTCATAAAATCTGCTGTAGCATTACATTGTCGTCTATCTAGTGCACTGCTCACTTGCTACTTTCACATATCTTTCTCATTTTGGACATTCAGCAAAATACACTACTACATCACTAATCTACCAATTCACAGTATTCTGCTCAGCTAGGGATTCCTTCTATTCTTAAATCCTTGGCAAACTCTATCTCTACGATCTAGACCGCCCTGTCTCGAAAAGCCATTGTATTTGCGTCCATAAGCTTGTCCGGCATAATGTCTTTCGACAAGGTACTGTTTTGGGTTGAAACACCCTGTTCCTCGAAACTCTTTCTGTCCTCGCAGTTCATCAGCCCGTTGACCTGCATCTCCACCTCCCCAGCAAGCTTGATAACGTCCTTGAGTTGCGCCACGAACTTTGAGCCGACCGTTTGCTGCGCTCTGTAGAACCATTACTCGCGATCCCCTTCGTTGTTCTACTTGGTTATAAGATTTTCGTGGTCCACTGCAGGTTTCATCCTTGCTCCGGTATCGATGACCTCCTTGTGCGACTTCATCTTGACAAAAGTTTCTGCCTCGTTGAGAGGGGTTGCCGTATTCCCTGCAGCTCTTACTGTTGTCTGCTCTCCAACCTCGTTGTCTGGTACTTTGGAAATGTCGCCGGCGATCTTCGCAATAAGCTTGTTGACACCAATTTCTCCAAGATGGATCCTTCTTTTGTTGTCGGGTGATTGTCTCGGGTGACTTGTCCAACGCTGGTGCACTTGAATCAGCGAGTTCATGTAGCGATTCTTTTTTCTCAATTGCGGCCATTGCGCGCGCTGTCATAGACATTACCGGGGTTGAAATGATGGCTTTTGTTGTTTCTTTATCCTTTTTCCGTTCTTCATCTGGGCGTCTTCGTTCTCCATTCATATCCGCTAACTTGCTCGTCCATTTCGTGTCAGGGTCATTCACTTCCCTAATGCCTCTCACGTTACCTAGAATCACGTCAAACGGTGGTTCATCTACACATTTCGCTATTAACTCTCCCGTGTAGTAAGGGGTCGAAATTTGAATTATTGCTTCCGGCCAGCACCTTACCGTTCCATCTACAAGAACCACTTGTGCCTCCTTCCCAGTAAACTCGTTTTCCGTGACAAGGCTCCTCCTCACCAATACCGTGTTCGTTCTGGTGTCCTGGAGAACTGAGATTCGCTCTCCCCGCAGCTCGCCATCTACAACAGGCATTTGCCATCCTTGTGTCGCCCGATCCTCTCCTTCTCTAAGTGTTGTCTCTTTTTCTTTGGTGCTTGTGATTGTCTTTGGCGGGGCTGGGCCGAACTCGTTCGCTTTTATTGCACAAGCTGACGTCTCCTGCTTTTGAAAACGGCATTCTTCTGTTGCATGCCCTGTTCTCTTACACACCTGGCAAGTTGAAGGTGCTTGCCTCGAGTTAGCAACAGTTCGGCAATCAACGGCACGATGCCCTACGCGATCGCAAAGAAAACAACGCGATGGAGCTATCGGAGCGAACATTCGTGTCGTACTTTTCTGTGCTTCTATGCTCGTCGCCATGCCCTCTTCCTTCACTTTGCCCAAGTTCTTAAGCCTCTGAGCTTCACAGTACTGATCTGCGGCAGTAGTCATCTCTTCAAGAGTCTTTATGCTGCGCTCCTTCAAAAATACTGCCAACTTGGAATTGCAACACGCAAGAAACTGTTCTGTCACCATTCGCTCCCGAAGTTTTTCATACGTCTTTTCTGTTTTGGACATCTCTAACCACCGGTCAAAATAACTCAGGAGACGCGAAGCAAACTGCTTTCCTGTCTCCGCATCCTCTGGCTTTGCGCTGCGAAATTTCTCGCGGAAACCATCGGCTGTCAGTCTAAATCTTTGCAGCAGTGCTGTCTTTACAGTGTCGTAGTCCATAGACTCTGATGCCGGCATTCTTCCGAAGACACTACGTGCTTCGCCGACCAGACAGAGACTCAATGCTGTCGCCCACTGACTCTTCTCCCAACCTTGCCCTAGTGCTACTCGTTGGAAGCGATGGAGATAAGCATCGAGGTCATCTCTTTTGTCATCGAAAGGAGCCATGAGTTTTCTTGGGCAAATTTCCGGACTCTTGGACATCTGTGGTACTGGAGATACTGGGGATTGTTCACCACTTTGGTTTGATGCACTGGCATTTGCTAAACGTAGCTTTAACTCGACCAACTCTTTCTCTTGGGCTAGCTTTTCTTTTTCTACATCCGCCATGCGCTTCGCTCTCTCTCCTCCTCTTCTCAATTCGCGTCCCTCACTGCTGCTCTTTCCTCTCGGCGTCTCTGATTTTCCCTCTCGTACAGGTCCAACATCTCTTCCTTAGTCAACCCCAAGCTACTCGCCAATGTCATTAACTTTTCGAGATCCATCTCTTCCACCGTGGTAAACAGGTGACAATGGGGAAAGGGATCCTGGCAGGCTCGCCAATGTTTTTGTCACGCGTCACCTCGGTAAAAGAATGGATTCCGGACACAAAGGGATCAAAGTAAGATGAGACTTTAAGGAAGAATAATGTAAGAGAAATATACAATAAAAGTGCTAGAAATATATTACATGTAAAAAAGACCCCAAATGGCTTTCAGTTCATGAACTGCAATAGTGTCCTCTCGCTATATCTATTGGTCCCTATAGTTTCCTAAACGCCATTTCCCTACCGCACATTCTGTCGTTGCGTTGCACTGGATCGTTGGGGTAGCGGGGCATCAGTCGTCGCTAAGGTGGCTCCCTGAGCGCAGCGCCGTGAAGATGGTGACGGGGCCAGTGGGGCGAAGCCACTGGTGCGTGCGTGCCCGTGCAAGCCGGTGCTGAAGCCAGCGGAGCGGAGCCGCCGTTGCCCAGGAGCACCCGCGTCAAATGCTTGAGGAGGCCAACGGGGCAGTGCCGCTGGTGCCTTGCGGGTTCCCAGACCTCGGGTCCCGCCTCCTTCGGTCGCCTCGAACCACGATCTCCTCGTCCACCCGCTCGTCGTCTTCCTTCTCCTTTTTCCTCTCCCTTTTCTCCACCAGCTTCCAGAAATTTCTCGCTTCTTATCCCTTCTTCGTCGTCGTCCCCGCCGTCTTCGCACCTTGACTCCTGACACCCGTCGTTCTCTTTCGTACCCTGTGTTTTCCGCTGGTTTTTCATCCATTCAAACATGTACCAACTAGCACAGTCCGACGCCTTGGTATCATAAAAATACGAATTGTCACTCCTTACAGACAGTTGGAAAAAAAGAAAGTATAAAGCAGGTGACAAAATTAAAATGACAGCAGATTGGTTAACTTTTAATTTTAAGTGATAATATAAAAAATAATGGCATGAATTTAAGTGAGCAGCAACCAAAGGACCATGATGCTAGGCCGACATTCCACTTTGAAGCAAAATATCCGCTTTCAACGCTACATAGGCGAAACACGCAATGAGGTAACCCTTTAGGCCCACAAAAACAATATAATCTTTAAAAAAGCTACAATTTAGTTGAGAAAAACTGACCACAACAAATTGGAATTGACAACTAGATACAGTTGTCACACCCAAGCAAGCCGGCGAAAGATGAACAGATATCTAGCTGTCCTACCCCCTATTTGTGCCCTAGCCTCTGATCCGCTGCAGCAAACAAAAAAATTGTTTATAGCTTCGAATAAAGTCCTTGGTTAGAGTATTATATTTGTTTCCATCAAACACAAAAAAATGCGTGGTAAAGCGCTGACAATAACTTTGTCTACTGCGGTTTCTTCATGGTGACATCACCACAGGAACCAAAAATACAATACAGAGCATTAAAGGGGCCATTTGGACAACATAGAAGTTCGTTTCGTTCGAAATATTTCCTGTTTTATAGTGCCCCCACCACTTGACTGGCAGCAAATGATGCTGCATTCACTGAGAAATATAATTTAGGTTAAAAGTCTGATTCTCCCACCATATCGTGTGTTTTTGGGATGTCAGCAATGAAGCCATAAGTGCGTGTGATCAAACAGACTACTTCGTCACTCGGGTCTGCAGCCTTGCTAGCCATCAGTCCTCCCAGGTGGAGCTACCATACTCATCCACGAACTGTTGTTTGCCATTGCTTTGTTTTTGACCGCGTCTGCACCTGGCTTGTTTTCGTTACTGTAGAAAGTAATGGTTTTGTGAAACATGGGTTATCCTCGACAAACAGGGTCACGTAAGACAACATCGCCTATGCCAATCGGCCAGTGCCGTGCAGGCCAACTCCAAAGCGGCGGAGTGCTGTCCACCTAAAACAAGCATAGTGCACGCCGTACCAACAGCAGTGCGCATCGATACTTGTATGTTTACGCGTATTTTCGTAATTTTCATTGTTTACTGCCCCATTTTTACTGCTGTAAAATGAATATGCATTACATTTAAGTGCAAATAGCTCGCTTGGCATGCTTATAAGGCCTGCCCTATTTGCGTTTGCTTTTGCCGGCCTCAGCCAATCGCACAGCTGGGGACATATGACATCATAGGTACTGCTGTGGGAAATGAGCTAGTGGGTCGCATGGCCATTCCCTTTTTCCTAATTATATAGCTTATTCGAGTGAAGTGCGCGTTAAAAATGGTGTCAGTATGATTCTAACGAGGCAATCTGTCAAATGAACCAAACTTGTGCGTTGTCTGCATGGCCCCTCTAAGCAAAGGCAAGGCAGCCAATTTTTTTATTTAGGCTGCCTTCATGCACACAGTAGTGCTCTATTGCTGCCAGAAACTCATTACGGGACTCCTGACATATTTACAGTTGCAATAAAAATCAGAAATAGAACGAAAAATCATTGGAAACTCCACAATGTCCAAAAACAAAGGAATAATGTGTGAGTGAGCTACCTAAAACACTGCGACAGAAGATCATATTCATCAAAGCAACTAATAAAAACCATGGCTAGTGCATAGCCACTACGCAGCTCATTTGTTAAGAGCTTATGTGCGTCCCCACAAGTTGGCTGTGTAAACCTACCGACACCTAACAGAGTCCAAGGTTCGACGAAAACTTGTCAGGGGAGGGTTATTCATTGATGAAATACAAACAGGCAGGCACTCGCCTGGTAATACAAGCAGGCACTCGCCTGGTCAAAAACAAATAAACAAATAAAGACATTTTGGGCCCCTACTGGCCTTTGATCACAATGAAAGGGGGGTGAAAGGTCGCGATTATTTATAGGTTTGGTGGTGCAGAGTGCGCATGTATATCTCGGGGAGACTACCCCGCGACTGGTTAATCGTGTTTTTAGTTGGTTGAATATGCACTGATTCTAAAAGTAGTCGTGTCGACAGGCACTTCTCTGATGCGATTATGCTTGCGGAATCCCAATCGATGACGTGGTCAGTAGCCAGGTGATGATCCGCCAAGGCATTTCAGCTTGCATTGCCTTTTTTGACATCGTTCTGGTGCTATTGAATTCTTTTAAAAATTTCCAGTTTCACCTATGTAGGATTAGGAACGAAAAAGAGACGCCGACCAGTCCAAACAAAACGTACTGACGTTTCGGCTTCCAGCACGAAGCCTTGTTCACAATAAATGCATCACCAGAAGTGGGTCATTTAAGTGGGCTTGAATAATCGCTGAAAAGAGCATGCGTAGATCGGGTTTAGATTTCAGTCATTACGATTGACTGTGTTAGATGTGGTCTGAATGATCAGTGATTCCAGATGTAGCCGTGATGCTGTCACTTTTTCTGTAGTTACGATTCTTGCATTGCCCCAATCAATCTTGTGGTCATTCACGACGGCGTGTTCGGCTTTTATTCTTTACGTCACGTGCGTGCTGCTGCAGACGATTCTTATAATTTCCTGATTCCCCGATATACACGCCACTGCAGTCTGCACAAGGTATCTCGTATACCACACTGGGGAAGCGCTCCTTGGGAAAGCGGTCCTTGACTCTCACGAGCTCATGGCGCATCTTTTTGGCTGGACCGTGGGCCACCTGCATGTCATATTCCCATAGGATACGTGCCAAACATTCACTTGTTCCTGGAAGGTAGGGCACAGGAGCTCGCTTCATCGGGGCAGGAGGCACGTCCAGTCGTCCCCGTCGGGTCAGTTGGCGTTCCGTTGCGTTTATAAAGTGCCTCGGGTAACCGCAGCTAGCCAGGTCGTCCCGCACCTTTGCCGTGTCCACCGCCGCATCCTCGGGCTTCGAGCACAATCTTTTCGCACGCTGCAGTACCGTGCTAACAACAGCCCTCTTGTGGGAAGCGGGGTGCACGGAGTTGAAGTTCAGGTAGCGGCCTGTGTGCGTTTCCTTGCGGTACATGCTGAAACGTGGCCTCTGGCCCTGCCGAGACACGAGGACGTCCAGGAAAGGAAGTTTGCCATCGGCCTCCTCTTCTGACGTGAACTGAATGGCACGGTCCATACTGTTGAGGTGGGCCAGCAAGCTGTTCGCCGCGTCTTTCTGAACGACGCAGAAACAATCATCGACATAACGCAAGAACACTTGGTTGAGGGGCAAAGGAGGCTAGCGTGCGTGCTTCCAGCGCTTCCATGGGCAGGTTCGCCGCCGTGACCGAAATAGCGGCACCCATTGGAGTCCCCTGCATTTGCTTGTAAAAATGGCCCATAAAGACGAAGTACGTATTGTTCAGGCAAAAATCTAGAAGCCTGCGTAGTTCTGGCACATCCATCGGTGATCTCTCGGGCAACGTCTCATCAGCCTCGAGAGCAGCGGTGCATACGGTGACAGCCAGGTCACTCGGAATACTCGTGAAAAGGGACTTCGTGTCGAAGGACACCATCAAGTCGTCTTTCTCGATCACGGTGTTGCGAGTCTTCTCGACAAAATCGAAAGAATTACGAACGTGAGTGGTCCCTTTATTGACGAGCGGAGCCAGAACTTGGAGCAGGAACTTCGACAGGTGGCCCACATTCCAGCCAAAAAGATGCGCCATGAGCTCGTGAGAGTCAAGGACCGCTTGCCCAAGGAGCGCTTACCCAGTGTGGTATATGAGATACCTTGTGCAGACTGCAGCGGCGTGTATATCGGGGAATCAGGAAATTATAACAATCGTCCGCAGCAGCACGCACGTGACGTAAAGAATAAAAGCGTCCGCAACAATGCTGTAGCCAAACATGCCATCGTGAATGACCACAAGATTGATTGGGACAATGCAAGAATCGTCGCTACAGAAAAAGTGACAGCATCACGGCTACATCTGGAATCACTAATCATTCAGACCACATCTAACACAGTCAATCGTAACGACGGAAATCTAAACCCAATCTACGCACGCTCTTTGCAGCGATTATTCAAGCCCACTTAAACGACCCACTTCTGGTGATGCATTTATTGTGAATAAGGCTTCCGTGCTGGAAGCCGAAACGTCAGTACGTTTTGTTTGGACTGGTCGGCATCTCTTTTTTGTTTCTAATGTACCCTCCCGGCCAGACGGGATTCCGTCATGCTCTCGATTTCACCTATGTAGGATGCGTCACAATCCTTGCATGAAATTTTGTAGGCAACTCCGGGGAATCTTGATTTTTCTAAAGGGTCCTTCACGCATACCAGCTTCTGATTAAGCTGGTACGCGTTTAACACCATATTTTAATTTTAACACCATATGTGCCAAACACCCTTGCAAGAGCTTCACTGATGCCTTGCGTGTAGGGGACGGCAGCGCGGTTTTGCCTGTATTCTTCAGGAACCCTTCGGGGGAGGCAACTGAAGCCCGCAATTGTTGCGTCCTCACACGCTTTGAAGGGTAGCCGTTGCTGCGAAGGTCCTTCCTTACCACGGCTAGCTCTTGCTTGCACAGACCAGGCTCACAGCAGATTCGTGATGCGCGTGAGAAGAGTGCAGCGGCGACGAAGCGTTTTTGGCCTGTAGGATGTGCAGAGTCGAACCCCAGGAATCTACCCGTGTGGGTCGGCTTTCGATACACACTGGTTGTAAATCCTTTGGCCGACCGTCTCACAAGTACGTCGAGGAAGGCGATCTGTCCATTATTATCTTGTTCCATGGTGAACTGGATGCTTGGAACACAAGAGTTTGCTCAAATAAAGGCATTACGTAATGCTCAAATAAAGGCATTACGTTTCGGCGGTGGATCACACAAAAATAGTCGTCTACGTAGCAGACAAAGATCTTGGGGCCGTCTTGTACGAGCATAGCGCAGAATTTTCTAGAGCCTCTAGGGCAATATTCGCACAGACTACTGAAACGGAAGCTCCCATCGCTGTTCGAAACCGCTGGTCCGTTGAAAACAAAATATGTGTTCTGCAGGCCAAATTCCAGGAGACGATATAAGTCTTGCATCTCAATTGGCGAACGTGAAGGCAGAAATGCATCGTTCTCGAGTAGATCCTTGCAACTCCGGACCGCGTAATTTTGCCGGGAATTTGGCCTGCAGAACACGTTTTGTTTTCAACGTACATTGTTAAAAGCAGCGGTTTGGAACAGTGATGGGAGCTTCCGTTTCAGCAGTCTGTGCAAATATTGCCTCAGAGGCTCTAAAAAATTCTGCGCTATGCTCGTACAAGACGGCCCCAAGATTTTTGTCAGCTACGTAGACTGCTTTTGTGTGATCCACCGCCGAGACGTAATGCCTTTAATTGAGCATCTAAACTCTTGTGTTCCAAGTATGCAGTTCACCATGGAACAGGAAAATAATGGACAGATCGCCTTCCTCGACGTACTTCTGAAACGGTCGGCCAAAGGATTTATAACCAGTGTTTATCGAAAGCCGACCCACACGGGTAGATACCTGGGGTTCGACTCTGCGCATCCTATAGGCCAAAAACGCTCCGTTGCCGCTGCACTCTTCTCACGCGCATCACGAATCTGCTCTGAGCCTGGTCTGTGCAAGCAAAAGCTAGCCGTGGTAAGGAAGGACCTTCGCAGCAACGGCTACCCTTCAAAGCTTGTGAGGACGCAACAATTGCGGGATTCAGTTGCCTCCTCCGAAAGGGTTCCTGAAGACGGGCAAAAACGCGCTGCCGTCCCCTACACGCAAGGCATCAGTGAAGCTCTTGCAAGGGTGTTTGGCACATATGGCATTAAAATTGCACACGTGCCAACGAACAGGCTTAAGCAGAAGCTGGTACGCGTGAAGGACCCTTTAGAAAAATCAAGATTCCCCGGAGTTGCCTACAAAATTCCATGCAAGGATTGCGACGCACCCTACATAGGTGAAACTGGAAATATTTAAAATAAGAATTCAATAGCACCAGAATGATGTCAAAAAAGGCAATGCAAGCTGAAATGCCTTGGCGGATCATCACCTGGCTACTGACCACGTCATCGATTGGGATTCCGCAAGCATAATCGCATCAGAGAAGTGCCTGTCGACACGACTACTTTTAGAATCAGTGCATATTCAACCAACTAAAAACACGATTAACCAGTCGCGGGGTAGTCTCCCCGAGATATACATGCGCACTCTGCACCACCAAACCTATAAATAATCGCGACCTTTCACCCCCCTTTCATTGTGATCAAAGGCCAGTAGGGGCCCAAAATGTCTTTATTTGTTTATTTGTTTTTGACCAGGCGAGGGCCCGCTTGTATTTCATCAACACCGAACTAACCCGCCTGAATCACCACTTTATAGACATTGAGCAATTATTTGAATTGGCTTATTGTAGCAAGCTGTCTTGTTTATTTCCTTATTTTTTTGGCATTTCCTGTCTCATTTGAAATTTGGAGACCAGATAGCTTTTACTACGGGCCATGCACTGGCGACAACAAATATTTGATTTCACTTTAAACAATTTTCGGTTATGTTTTATTGCTCACCAGCCAATGACCTGAAATATAAGAGGCTCCTAAAACATGTGCTGGCATTTCTTTCCTGCACTGCAGTACAACTAATCATGACTTTTATCATATTTTGTTCACAAATTGTAATATTTAGAAAGTATTCAGCTGAATGAAAATGTTATTTCAGTAGCATGCGCAATCAACAGGGCCTCAATGACTCTCACCACGTGGTTCACTTGTTTCTGTCACAAATAACCTGATTGCAGCCCCATTCCACCCAAGACGAAGGTAACATATCCTCTGGGATGATGAATATTTAAAATGCCTTACGAGTAAGTGCTAAGCACATAAAATTGTGGCATTAAAACCGAAGATCCCTCTGCGGCATCCTTCCCTTGGGGCAGCGCTTGATCACAAACTTCGAGAAGTTGAAAAATGCTCCATGCGCAGCTCCAGCCAGCAGAAACAATGCAGGACGCAAGTTGGTAGGTGGACCGTTGGCATCCTGCGATTGTGAAGATTTTTTTAGTAGATGCACTTTTTTTTGTACCACTGTTCATTTTTCCGTTAACAAGCAGCTGAACTCCTGCAGGTTCTACGAATCATACAAGCATAATAAAACGCAGCAATGCAGAACAATTGGCAGGGTTACCTCAATTTTTCTTTTCTAGGAATGAAAAAAATGTAGGTAATCTATACACAACTACAATCAAACCTTTCAATTTTTACCTACTTCACTCCTAACAAGCACACATACACGTTAGACATGTGAGAAAGCTGCTAAATTTATGCCCACAAACTTAATCAGGCATCACAAATCGGCAGGGAATGACGTGTCACCTTTAAATGGCACTTTTTTTGTTCAAAACACTAAAATGGGCGAGAAAGACCCATAACTATGATTTGGCACCCTTATCTGGTATGGTTTTCAGGCAATGCTTATATCTCACTTCAGTACCTTCAGGTGGTGGAGATCTTTGAAAACTCATTGCGGGCAAGTGGGTTGTGTTCAAGCTCTCGTATCTTGCCAGCATATGCTGGATTCCAGCATTCCCAAATCAACATGACGACTCGAATGTGATGGATGCAAGAGAAAGAATAAGCACACGCCAAGGGCGTAGCTAGGGGGGGGGAAGGGAGGGGGGGTCCCGGTGCCCCCCCCTTCATAATGTTTTATGCCAAGGCTGGAGTTATCTTTGTGGGTGTTCTTTTCTCCGGGGCTTCTCCTCCAAGCCGCTGCAGCGCTGAGGATCTCACCCCGGGTATCTCCAACCGACAAACTCAGCCTCCGATCAAAACTATACATTTATTTACAGCCCAGTGGGCGGCTAAAAAACAGTGCTCAGGCGGAGCTCGAAGACGACGGGCCGAGCTCTCCTGTGCCCGGACCGCGTCTCTCTCGTCTCCTTGTCTTCATATTCCCTCCACCCTGACGCTGGGGGCCAGGGAAGAGGGAAAAGCGAGTCCTTCGTGGGAACCCCATGTGGTGGCCATTAGCGCATCCGGTGCGAGCAGGCGCGACCCTCCTCGGAATGCGGGGAGTTTCAAGGCGCCGCGTGACACGACACGTGCGTTCAATTTCTGTGCTGCTCATCCCAGGGCCCGCGCCAGTTCATGCGTCGAAGTGCCCGACACCTCCACCGCCACTGTGAAACATAACTTCAGGAATGTTTCACACACCACACACACTTTGCGAGAGTGCTCCATCGTTCCTTCAATTGGCGACACAACAATGAGCATGGCCAGTGCCCCTTGACCCTGGCTGCAGGTCACCATGACAAATTAGGCACAATCCTCACATAGCTCATTCAGAGCGAGCGGCCTTTAGAATGCGGTACGCACCGGCCGTCGTCGTCCGAAAACGCCCTTGCCATGCGCCGCACACCCTCACACAACAGTATCATGGGCCCCTCTCCTCCTCGCTTCCTCGCTCGGGAAGGGACCACTGCTGGCTCGTCACCATGCGTTGAAGCCACTCTGCACTGAGGTGAAGCTGACTGACGCTTTCGCCTCTTTCTAGGCGAACCCTCGGGTTCGGCCGCTTCTGCGCTCGGAGCGCCGTGCTCCACTACGCACCGTTGGTCAGCGTAAGCAGGAGAGGACTGCTTAGCGGCTACGTCAACGCTGACATGAAATGCTGTAGGGGCTATCTCTTCAGCCACTCCTACAGACCTACCTGCAACTGCCCTGGGCTGCATTACATGAGCGGCCGTACCCTGATTTACATTTTCCTCGCTGAATTCGCTGGAGCTCCCTATGGCAATCACATTGTCGGTACTCGACATTTGGGTATCTCGAGAAACACAAGATACAGTGTGCGTGACACCATCTGCATCCGATTCCTCGCGCGATTCCCGTGCTGCTGCATCCTGCAATGCAACTGGCCGCTCGCCCACGCTCCCGGAACGTTCTCCCTCTCTGAACGCGGTGACAACGGGCTCACGCTCGACTGAAACCAGCCCCTTCACAACGGCTGATTTAAGAACTTCATAGTTCTTCCCCTCCTTCCTGTGCGAACCTTCGTGTTCGGCCGCTACTGCACCCCTGTGCGTGCACAAAGCGCCGTTCTCTACCACACAACGTTGTGTGAAGCAAGGAGTAGCGAGGGGCTCATCGGCAACATGAACAATAACATGCGACGCTGCGGAGCCTTTCTCTCTTGCCATCAGCTTCATCACGGGCATGCGCACACTCTCATTCAACTTTGACTGCCTGTCATTTACCAACGCAGCCTCGCGCGTAACACCTTCCTTCACCTCCATCTTTATTTCGGTGAAATTCTCTAAGCGGGATGCTTCACTATCCTTCTCCCCGGTTGCAGAAAATCTCAACGCCCACGAAGGAACGTGCGCCACTATCCTATCTTCGCCTTTCCCACGTGACTCTGATCGTGGCGGATCCCGCGAAACAGGAGGACTACGCGCGCCCAGTGAATGGGTTCCACCCAGCGCATCTTTCGGCGTACCGGAGCACCCCAGTTCACTCTCTCCCCGAGTGCTGAACATTACTGTTTGAGCAATCGGTGAGGTAGGAACATTGTTAACTCTCTTGAAACGTCCACTCTCCGAACGTTCCGCTGCTAACTCTGCCTCAGCGATTCTCAATTTCGCCAGCAATAGCGCCTTCTGCTCAGCGAACGACATTGCAATGCTTGCTGTCCCTGCAACGTTCATGCACGCTTCCTAATCCTCATCATTATCTCGCGGCTACACCTAGATAGCCGCTAGATGTCATGGTGAACCGCAGACCCAGCATCAAACGAGGCACTGACCTGTATAGCTCGGCGCCTGTAGAGATGCCGCACCGGTGCAGATGGGTTATCCGTTTATGCACCGCTCCTTCCGCCGAGGTGTCCACCAAACAATCGCCCGCCGACTTCTCGCCTGCCGCTTCTCCTCCAGTGGGCTGCTGATGCCTCCACTGACCGCTCGCCAAGCTGCTTCTCCGCTGCTCAGCAGGCCGCAGAGATTGCCTCGGTCTCCGTTGAGACGTCCGTTGAGCGCCGCTCGAGCCGCTTCTCCACCTGGGTGGCGAGCTCGCTGCTCCTGCAGATCTCGTTCAGCAGGCTGCCGCTCTCCGTTGAGAAGTCCGCTGAGCGCCGGTCGAGCCGCTTCTCCACCAGGCTGACGAGCTCGCTGCTCCCGCCGATCCCGTTCAGCAGGCCGCGACTTCTCCACCTGCTCCATCTCGCCCGCCGGCTGGCTGAGTCGTCGCTGTTGAAGATCCTGTTGACAGCGCCAGTTATCTTGGATGTTCTTTTCCCCGGGGCTTCTCCTCCAAGCCGCTGCAGAGCTGAGGATCTGACCCCGGGTATCCTCAACCGACAAACTCAGCCTCCGATACAAAACTGTACATTTATTTACAGCCCAGTGGGCGGCTAAAAAACAGTGCTCAGGCGGAGCTCGAAGACGACGGGCCGAGCTCTCCTGTGCCCGGACCGCGTCTCTCTCGTCTCCTTGTCTTCATATTCCCTCCACCCTGACGCTGAAGGCCAGGGAAGATGGAAAAGCGAGTCCTTCGTGGGGGTCCAACCCCATGTGGTGGCCAATAGCGCATCCGGTGCGAGCAGGCGCGACCTTCCTCGGGATGCGCGGAGTTTCAAGGCGCCGAGCGACACGTGCGTTCAATTTCTGTGCCGCTCGTCCCGGGGCCCGCGCCAGTTCGTGCGTCGAAGGAGTGTGGGCATGCCCGTGAAAAAGCTGATAGCCAGAGAAACAGCCTCAGCTGCGTCGCATGTTCTAATTCATGTGACCGATGAGCCCCTCTCTACTCCTTGCGTCACACAACGGTGTGTGGTAGAGAACGGCGCTTCGTGCGCGAACGGTGGTTCAGTAGCGGCCGAACGCGAGGGTTCGCACATTAAGGAGCGGAGACTGGCTTCAGTTGAGCGTGAGCCTGTCGTCGCACCGTGCGGAGACAGAGAACATCCTGGGAGCTTGGCCGAGCGGCCAGTAGCTTTGCAGGATGCGGCAGCACGGGAATCGCGTGAAGAATCGGATGCAGTTGGTGTCGCGCACACTGCATCGTGTGTTTCTGGAGGTCCCCGAATGTCGAGTCCCGAAAATATGATTGCCATGGGAAGCTCCAGCGAATTGAGAGAGGGAAGTGCAAATCAGGGTACGGCCGCTCATGTAACGCAGCCCCAGGCAGTTGCAGGTAGAACTGCAGTGACTGAAGAGATAGCCTCTCCGGCATTGCATGACCGCGTTAACGTGCCCACGAAGCAGCCCTCTGCTGCTTACCCTCACCAAAGGTGTGTCGTAGAGAATGACACCTCGGGCGCGTACGGTGGGTCAGAAGCGGCCGAACCCGAGGGTTCGCCTGGAAAGAGGCGCAAGCATCAGTCAGCTTCACCTCAGTGCAGAGTGGCTCCAACGCATGCTGACGACCCAGCAGTGGTCCCTTCCTGAGCGGGGAAGAGAGGGGCCCCTGATACTGTTGTGTGAGGGTGTGCGGCGCATGGCAAGGGCGTTTTCGGACGACGACGGCCGGTGCGTACCGCATTCTAAAGGCCGCTCGCTCTGAATGAGCTATGTGAGGATTGTGCCTAATTTGTCATGGTAACCTGCAGCCAGGGTCAAGAGGCACTGGCCGTGCTGATTGTTGTGTCGTCAACTGAAGGAACGATGGTGCACGGGCCAAATGTGTGTGTGGTGTGTGTTTCGTGTGTGAAACATTCCTGAAGGTATGTTTCACAGTGGCGGTGGAGGTGTCGGGCGCTTCGACGCACGAACTGGCGCGGGCCCCGGGACGAGCGGCACAGAAATTGAACGCACGTGTCGCTTGGCACCTTGAAACTCCGCGCATCCCGAGGAAGGTCACGCCTGCTCGCACTGGATGCGCTAATGGCCACCACAAGGGGTTGGACCCCCACGAAGGACTCGCTTTTCCCTCTTCCCTAGCCCCCAGCGTCAGGGTGGAGGGAAGATGAAGACAAGGAGACGACATCGGGAGACGTGGTCCGGGCGCAGGAGAGCTCGGCCCGTCGTCTTCGAGCTCCGCCTGAGCACTGTTTTTTAGTCGCCCGCGGGGCTGTAAATAAATGTACAGTTTTGTATCGGAGGCTGAGTTTGTCGGTTGAGGATACCCGGGGTCAGATCCTCAGCGCTACTGCGGCTTGGAGGAGAAGCCCCGGGGAAAAGAACATCCAAGAAGATAACTGCTGGGCTGCGGTTTAAGCAGCCTGAAAAACCGCCTGAAGTCACCTGCAGGCGCGGAACCTGCAGTTTTAAGGACGTTCTTGCTCATATAAAGCTGAAAACAAGGGCTATGTCAACGTCTGATCCCTGCGCCCGCTCCAGATGCTGTACCTGTCAACATATACAGCCCGGCTGCATTTCGCGCCGGATACACCGACAAGCGCTGGGAACCTGCCACGAGCCAATCGAAACAGCCCCACTGTTTCAATGGCGAAACAGCACGGCCGGGGAATGGCAGAACAGCAGGAAAAGCCTCATATAGGCTTACATGTTGTCGGGAGCGTGTCATTCCTTGTCTTTACACCGGTACAAAGTATAATCACATGACAGAGCACGTCGCTGTATTTTGTTCAGTCTACTATCAATCCTTGATATGTTTACTTTTCTACCGACATCGCATTTCATTGACTATTGCAGATCCATAATTTCTGCTGCATAAAAAGCATTGCTCTGCCCATCTTGTATTTCCTCCACATCAACAAAACTACACAATTCTCCCTAATGCGGAGCTTTGTTTTTTTGGCACTATTGCAGTTTCCTTGACCTCCCTCTTGGTTAGAATCAGCATTCTGTATTTGCTTAACCGGAGTTTTACTGAAGCCATGTCTGTTTCGATTTAACAGATACTAATATAATGAAATTTAAGAAACGTGCAACAAGCTCAACATTCAACAGCAGTGCAATAAGGTGTTCCGCTTAGCGAAAGTTTACTACTCGCGCTACTAGCACAAAAAATAACAAAAGGCGATTACTTAAGGACGAAGACGCACATTTGCTAGTTTCACCGCCATAATATACGAATGCGCCGCATGTACAGTCCACTGCGATTCGGAGGTTGTCGCGGGAAAGCTACTCTTTCAAACGAAGCAGGAAGAACAACAGCTTTAGCAAATATTCCATGCAAGTTTCGTTATCATTGGTGTAGATAAAGGGCAACCAAGTCCAAGTCTGTGCTTGGTAACAACGAATGTACAGGGCCGTCCACGCTAGGTGCGAACACGGCGCAGCGTGGCCTCGCTCAGCGGAGCGCCAGCGCACAATCCACGGCCGCGCATCGATGCTAAGCGGCGCAGGCGCACAGGGGCTTGGAGGCGGGGCTTCGTGTAGTCTGCTAGAGCGGGAGAGCGCCGTGCCTGCTTTGCTGTGAAGCACGCCTAACTGTAGGCTTGCCTGTAGCGTCTAAGCGCGCTGCGACGGCGTTGCGGGAAAGCGCACTTTCCTTACTACGGCGCGTTGTGTAGTTTCTGCGTACGAGAACCCACAGCTTCCGCTTTTCAGTTCCGCGGTGCAGGTTAAATGCAAGTATTGTTGCAAACATTTCAGGACTGGCGGCTTGGTTTGGTTCAATGAGAGACGCTGTATAGAACGGCATCGTATAATTTCGGCCACTAGGATTTATTTAATGCTCACTGGCATTACGCAGAACATAATTGTCTGTGCATTTCGCCTCCGTGGAATTTCGGTCACAGCGGCTGGGTTTCGATCTGCCGAATTTCTTCCAGATGTGTATTGGCTTTTTTCAAACATATGAATATCGTGCATCGTTGAGATGGTTCAAGGAGTCGCGAGGAAGTACGGGTCTTACCATAAAGGAGGATGCGCACAGGTGGCAACAAAGGGAGGGGCCGCTTTCTCCAAATAACTAGCCATGTAGGGAGCGCAACCAATGACGTATGCATTATAATTTAGCACACTAGAGTGGGACCGGTCCAGGATTCGACCGTAGAGTAGACGATTGTGCTGGGGGCATGACTTCCTGGCTGGGCGACTGCTTGAACCATCTCGACGATGCGCGATATTCATATGTTTCAAAAAAGCCAATATCTGGAAGAAATTCGGCAGATCGAAACCCAGCCGCTGTGACCAAAATTCCACAGAGGCGAAATGCACAGACAATTATGTTCTGCGTAATGCCAGTGAGCATTAAATAAATCCTAGTGGCCGAAATTATACGATGCCGTTCTATACAGCGTCTCTCATTGAACCAAACCAAGCCAGTCCTGAAATGTTTGCAACAATACTTGCATTTAACCTGCACCGCGGAACTGAAATGCGGAAGCTGTGGGTTCTCGTAGGCAGAAACTACACAACGCGCCGCAGTAAGGAAAGTGCGCTTTCCCGCAATGCTGTCGCAGCGCGCTTAGACGCTACAGGCAAGCCTACAGTTAGGCGTGCTTCACAACAAAGCAGGCACGGCGCTCTCCCGCGGTAGCAGACGACACGAAGCCCCACCTCCAAGCCCCTGTGCGCCTGCGCCGCTTAGCTTCGATGCGCGGCCGCGGATTGTGCGCTGGCGCTCCGCGGAGCAAGGTCACGCTGCGCCGTGTTCGCACCTAGCGTGGACGGCCCTGTACAGCTTGAAACCCAAAGGGTGGCAAGTCAGTCGTGCAGGCCATTGTTGTATCATGGAACAGCCAACAAGGGAGCGAAGAGTGTGAAATCTCGATTTTCATGGTTCCGAAACGAAACTGTGGGCTGGTGGCACGCTTGGCCGCTCGATAACCTTCAAATCGTGCTCGACTGTACTTCATAGCTGACAAGAAAACTTAATAGTCCCTTTTCTAAAACACGAGAATCTTGATAGTAAACACTCAGTGTTGGCCTCCACTTCCGCCTGACGAACTTCGGGGTCCGCGCGCCACTCACGAGCGCACTCATGATCACACTCACGAGCGCGGGTCCGCCTAACCACCTGCTCTGCGGACGAATGAATCGCCCGTGGTCTGCCCCTAGACCAGCGAACAGCAATTTAGCTGATCATCGCTATCATCACCATCTAAGCTCCTTAAAGGAGCCATGAAGAGAAAATACAACTTCGTTTAATTTGAAAGAACTAGGATTCAGTATGTCACTCAGCTCCATTAGAGCCGCAAAATATGTTTTTTAACGAAAAAAAAGCAAGAAGTATTTAAAAACTTTCAAATTTTGCGCCACAGTGACGTGTTATGAGCAAGAATGACGTCATACGGGCCCACAATAAAACATAATTTTCAGTGCCTTAACTGCACGTTAACGTTCAAGTGATGCGGTCAAATGATACTAGAGGCCGGATTACAGACGTCCAGTCATGTGCCGTCGCGACAGGTCAGTTAGGCGGCCGCCAATCGCACAAACAAGGTTCCGTGACGTCATAGATAAGTTGCGGGAAATTGGCTAGGGGGTCGCGACTGCTTCAAACGTTTTCCTTAATATCTCCGTTATTTTTTCGAAGATTGCGATGATATTGGGATCATTGTTATCAGGACTAAGCAGTCTTTCTAATAAACCCAACTTGTATTTTGTCTTCATGGCTCCTTTAAGGTGGGCTTTACAGGTAGTGTTGAGCATACACAAATCTCATGTTAAAGTCAGTTATTTCAAGCTTCGTTTGCAAAACAACGCGCAAGATGCCTTGCCTACATATTTCCCCGTCCCATTTTTTGGTCGACCACACCCCCCTCCTCCCCCCAAAAAAAATTCCTGGCTACGCGCCTGGCACACGCCCAATCAGGAGTACGTTCAGCATGCACGTCGGTTGTTTTAAAAAAAAAGGGTGTAATGTATTGCTCAGAAGACTCAATGCTTGCACGCATCTTGGAGCAGCAACGGCCTTGGCAGATGTGTTTGAGTGGTTTTCTTCTCTCATAACATCCACAGTGCTTTCAGGAAAAGCCCCAAGACTAGCAATTAGCATGTTCCACTTAAAAATAATGCTGCTTATACTTTACACTTTCAAATCTTTTTCTTTGTGGAAGGATGTTTCTTTATTGGCGGTACAGCACTAGCGTGCGTAAATTGCAGCCTTCAGAACTCCAATCAGGCCTTTTTAAATGGTACAGGCAGTTACATAACTATTTGAAAAAGTGGACTGCAAGGACTGTCAATTCACATGATAAACATCCAAAAAATAGCTGAAAACAGAACTGGTAAGGCTTTATCGAAGACTAAACTACAAAGGTAACAACATTTTGGTGTCACCACCTAAGAAATATGGCTTCACCGTAAACATGACTAACACCAGGAAGTTCGTATACATGGTGATTAACTGTTACGCCCGCATTATGATTTTGGGTGAAACTGAGTTTTCCGAAATTAACAAGAAAGGTTGCCATTTAGCGGCTACATGTTAGGTTATGCATGAAACACCAATAATTGTTACGGGGGCGAGAACTTGTACATTCAAGTGATCGAACATTATTCAAGTATGGTAGTCCACTGTGCTACCAAACTGTGTTTGAAAACTTACGTTCTGGCAGCCAAACACTGTTGACAATGCTTGTGGCTCTTGTCCGGTTGAATGGAGGGACGTGATGTGCTCAGACCGTCCAGAGGTCTAAAACAGGATGACACATGATTACCACACAGGCAAGAATGGAAATTATTGGGTGCACGAATGTTACAACTCGGGCAACACAATATTCAGCCAAAATCAATGCCCGCGTACCGCGGCACGGTACACATGGTGAGGTGGCTCGCCGCAAACGCAACGAAGCTTGCGAGGCGTGCACATTCGCTCGCAAACGATTCTCCCTCGCCATTCCCAACACGGCACAAATGACAGCGGTGATTAACAAAGCCGTAAACGCTGCGCAGCACAGTTTAGAGGAGTAGCCACCCGTGTTCTGATAAACTGCGCGTAAGACGTGGTTTGCAGTGGTGAACTCTGAAGCTGTTCAATGTAGTGCTGCGGAATGGGAAACGTTACTGAGTTACTGAGCGCCACTGCGTTACTGAGCGCCAGTGCGTTCAGCGCTCAATGCAAGCACCACAATGTTCTTTCGCACATCGCCTTTCTAAAGACGAGCCCTCAAGGTTCAACCTCGCTAGTTCAGTTAAACAATTCACACACGCGGGGTCCTGTTAACGAATCCTTAAAGCGGCGCTGAAAGCTACAAACGGCATCCAGTGAAAAGAAAGGCGGCAAATGTGTCGAGACAGCTTACCTGCAGGAAACGAAGCAGAAGAGCGAGCGACGTTCAGGGGCAAGCGCCGAACGAATTTAGCCGTCTTCAGGTGGCAAAGTTGTTCTCAAATACTTCATCGCGAAGTCGAACCCGACAGACATAACCGAAGACGACGAGGTGTCCAATTAATCATAATAACTGCGCTTGTGTAACTGCACACCACAGTAAACAAACCATGAAAGACGGGTCACGGCATGGAGGGTCACGGGGTATCTGTTCCGGAATCCGGCCACGCCGCCGCGTGCCGTACTCAGGGTTTCGGCCGTTGGCAGGGAGTGTCGTAAAGAAATTAAAACGACAACAATAAATAATTGCCTCTTTTACTGACTACAACAGTAAATTATTATTTTTTGTGTGCAATTTAATAAAGAAGCTTAGATTTTTAAAGTTTACAAACACAAAACGCGGGCTGAGTTTTTTGGCGCTCCATTTGAACGTTAAAAAAAGCAGCAGATAGTAAGATAACACTGCGCAATGAAATTTGGCAGTGTTCTAGTGTAAGTAATCGTATTATTATTTGGCGTCTGTTTATTTAGCGCCCGACTTCATGCCCCCTCCATTCCCAACTTTTGTTTTCTTTTGATATCTGCCTTGTTCTCCAACGTTGTTACTGTAGGAGAAACTAGGTGGTCTGTTTATTGCATTTGTACGCAATATTTACGGTCGCTAACAATAAGAATGGAATAAAATTGTGATTGCTAGTACTTTATAACTCCACTGAGTGACGAGAATGACTGTTGTCAGAGGGGGCTATGATTGTGCTGGTGGGGCAAGAGAGGAACAGGGAACGACGGAATGATGATACAGATGTCACAGTTCAAGGTTGTGCTGTGCTCGGTGCAAGGTTGTAGAAAACAAAAAGTGGGAGGGGGAGTGTTATTCTGTCGATGTCGTAATAAGCAAGGGCTGATATTTTTTCCTGTTTCAATGTCGGTGCTGCCGCTGCTTTTTATTGAATTTGGCAGATTTTTTTTTTTTTTTTTGCTTTTGAACATTTTTGACGAGGTTGGGTGGATGGTACAATGGGATGTCTTTTTGAAATTATATTGCATGCATGACCTCAATCAATGATGATCTGAACACCTTTTCCCCACCCTTTCAACACCCTTAAAAAAAAAGGGGTGTTGAGGTTGGTCAACACCCTTTTTTTCACGCAAAAAGGGTGGAAAGCTACAAAAAAGGGTGTTGAGATTCAAGAAAAAGGGTGTAAGGGCCTCCCAACACCCTTTTTTCAATTATTTTACACCCTTTTTGGCCAAAAGGGCGTAAAAAAGTTTAGTGTGTAGGGAAAGCTAGCAAAGGACAGGTTCACTTTACAAAGTGATATCGCTGTATAAATACGCACACATCCCTTCCTGCGACTATGGGCGCCAAACATCGCGTGTGAGCAGTTCTAAACCGATATTATTGCCGTAGTTTTGAGAGACGGGAAACATCATAGCTCAGCCGCTGTGTGACGTCAAGATAGCTAACGAAGGTGGAAATAGAGGATTCCAGGCCAGTAAAGCTCGGTGTGGTGTGTTCCTTCCCGGTTGGGGAAACAAAAATTAGCCGAAATCGAAACCGGCGGATCCGAGCAGTGCAAAAAAAAAAACGCCAAGTATGCATTTAGGCGAGAATTGTGACGTCTTCGTTTATAGGCCAGACCAACACCACAATTTTGGGCAGTTTTAGACCGGCTGAATTCGACGAGGGTTATCTTTAATTGAGCTACAGGGCAAGCGGGTATAACTCTTCGTAACATTGTGCCACGAATGCTTTCGAAGCCAACGAACACGTTCGACTGGTTTGGACAGAAAACGGGAACGGAAGAACGTCGCCAAGCGAGCGACAAGACAGGTGACTTAGAGCCGATGACGAAGTGAAATGACTGATTGATTGTAGAGTTTTACGCGCCGATGATGATTCGCGCAGGCGATGATGCGTGCCGTAAGCGAGGGCTCCGGATCAATTTTGACCACCTTAGGACCTTTAACGTGCGCCGAAATATCGTACACACGGTCGTTTTTGCTTTTCGCCTCCATTAGAAACGCGGCTGCCGCGGCCGGCTGCGCGGCGGCCGCTCCACCTGGTCGCGGCTGCTGCGCTCGAACTCGTGTTCAGCAATACAACGCCGTACCCACTGAGCCACCGCGGGAGGTACAAGGGGAAGTGAAGTGAATCTGAGTGAATCATGCAGTGTATCGAGTAGATCAAAGTGATTTAGAAGTTGTCACGCAGCGAATAAAGTGGACACCCAGGGAATAGAAAAATCACGACTTAAAAAATGAAGTGGCTGGCCAGTTGTTTAAAAGGAACAAAAGCTTAGCTCATTCTGCCGATATATTAGAAGATTAAAAAAAAATTCAACTATGCAGTAAATGCTGACAAACAATTTAGCCTGAGCAACTTTCCCGTCCACCGCCAACATGTAATCTGGCCTCTTCCAGCGTGACTGTTTTGCCGACAATGTTTAAGATGACATCCACACAGCTATTCCAACCAAAAGGTGACTTAACCGACCTTGAATTTTTTGTTGTTGCTGGAAGAGATTTATCGCACAACCAACTGAACTATCGGACATTCTGGTTCTTAAGCGCTCCTGGTTCCTTTTAACGGTCTCTCTTACAATATCGCTCGCGTATACTTTTTCTTGCAGATCACTGGCCTGACTACGGGTGGCATTCACGCATTTCATTTTGCTTATGTCTTCTACAAGGTGTATATCAAGTGAAGAAATCGGCGCACTTTTCTCCAGATGATCTTCGATAGCCTGTAACTCGGCCCGCATTCAAAACGAGTTCTCCGCCTGAAAAACGGCGCTTCATTGTGTCATTCCTTTAGTGTTTTTATCGGCGTGTCTATTGGAAATCTCAAGGGTGGGAGATGGCCCCACATCGCGCAGTGTTAACTGCAAAGAAATTCAAGCAGAATTATTTTCGTAAGTCTGAAGTTGTGCGGCAGACTGCAGGTAGTGCACTAGAATTCGGCAGGGTAGGAGCCGATTCCTAGACCGCCGCGTGGATACGCCAAAACCGGTTCACATACCCACCGATAGAGGGGGGCGCAGCTGTCTCGCAAACTGGATCATACAAAAACAGGTGAGAAAAACGGAGAGAGGATTGCAAAATTTAGCGACGGGGAACTGAAATGCCGACAAATAGGGAACATAAGTTGGAGAAAGTAAACTGCAAAAAGGCCGAAGACAATGTTCCTGCTTTTACAGCAACAGGGCCGGGTGAAATTCCTATAGGGCTGGTCAAGCTGTTGGCCCCAAAGAGCAATGCACAACTGCTTCGAGCAATCGAAAAGTGCTAAATATTATGCAAACACCGCCCGATTAGCGCAAGACAGGGATTTATTTATTTATGTATGTATACATACTGCAGCCCCTATTAGGGCTATTGCAGGAGAGGACATAGAAATGATCAGGTGATAACAAGCAGGAACAAAAACAAGGGCACAAATTTGTGGTTCACAATACTACACAAGATACAGAATGAACAAAGGCAAGACCAAAGAAAGCAAGAGAACATGGAAATCTCTGCTTAGCACGCATGTGATATTGCACTCAGAAACTGATCTGAAGGGAGCCCGCGGATATCGCCGGGTACCAAGTTCCAGAGCTCAATACTGAAAGGAAAAAAACTATACTTAAACAAATCAGTTTTGGGGTGAAATGGCTTAATATTTTGCGCATGTTGACTCCTGGTGTGAACGGAGGGTGGTGTGGCAAACTGCAGATACCTGTGAAGCACCGGCAAGCGCGGCGAATTAATCAAGGTGTACAGGAATTTTAAGCATTCTGAATGGCGCCGAGCAGATAAAAGGAGTTAAACCCAATGGTGCTAAGTTGGACGTAGGCGAAAAATCGCCGTCATATCTTCGGCAGATAAAACGAACGGCTTTTTTTTGTAAGGATTCTAATTTTACAATTTCGGACGCTTTGTGTGGATTCCACGCAACAGAACCGTATTCGAGTAATGGCCGTACTAAAGTTTTAAATGTTAAGAGCTTGGTTTCTTTTGGTGCTACACGGAGAACACGCTGTAAGTAACCTAATCTCTTCAAGGCTTCATTGTATGTTATATCAATGTGCTTGGACCAGGACATGTTATGAGTGACGTGAAGGCCGAGGTACTTATATTCCATTTTTCTTTCTAAATGACAACCATCGAATGAGTAGGGAAATAGATGACCGGATGACCGAGTAGAAAATGTCATGCACACAGTATTTTGAAAATTGACATTCATTTGCCAGGTTTGGCACCAAGTACAAAAACTGGAAAATGAATTGTTCAGTTTTGCGTGATCCTCAGCCGAAGTAATTTTAGGGGCGAAGCTCCTTAAGGCGTGGGTCTGTCCATCCTCGACGTATGTATGTAGCCACCTCTAGTTTAGTTCTTGGATTGTTTACTAGATGGCGTGGCTACCTCTAGTTTAGTTCTTGGATTGTTTACTAGATGGCGGGGAGCGTTGTAATAAAATCCGTTCGCTGTTGGCGCGCGCTCGGAGTCGCCCGATGGATAAGGCTGCAGATGTGCGAGCCCGCGAGGCAGAAGCGCTCCGTGAAGCTGCGCGACGCCGCCGCCAAGATCCTGCCGTACGAGAGCGGGAGGCCGAAGCGTGTCGTCTGGCTGCGCGACGACGCCGCCAAGATCCCAGCGTTCGAGAACGAGAGGCTCAAGCGTCACGGCAACGGTGCGAGACCCTGCCGTACGCGAAGCGGCACGGCTGCGGCGCGAAGAGGATCTCCAAAACGTCAGAGAAAGGGAAGCGGCGAGAAAGCGCGCGTATCGGGAGGCAGACCCCGATGCAGTGAGAGCTCGTGAGGCGTCTGCAAAACGCATCAGGCGAGCTCAGCCCGAAGGTGCCGACGCGCGGTTTAAGCGAGACTTTCTAGACGTTACGTTCGGACACAGATGTAGTGGGCGAACTTTCACTGAAGAGTCACGGTTGTACCGATGATTTCCCCTCAGGAGCTTCGCCCACTCATCATCATTCACCCCGTGGATATGCTGTGAATTTTTTTTGATAAATCACGCAGTCATCGGCGTATAGCCTAATCTGAGACGTTATGTTACCGGATATGTCATTAATAAATAATAAGAAAAGAAGGGGTCTAAGTACCGAGCCCTGCGGAACACCTGAAGTTACATCAGCGGTACTGGATGCCGTTGAGTTAAAAAGTACATACTGCGAGCGGTGTGAGAGAAAACTAGATATCCAATCTACGAGCAGCGGGTTATAATATGTAGTTAAGTTTAAGTAAGAGTTTGGAATAGAGAACTGTATCGAAAGCTTTCGATAAGTCAATGAAAATAGCATCTACCTGATAACCCGAGTCAATCGATTCAATAACATCATGAATAAATTCGGTGAGTTGAGTTATTGTACTGAAACCGCGTCTAAAGCCGTGTTGAAACTCGTTTAGAATATTATTAGCTTCCAGGAATTCTACTATGTGTTTGTATATGACGTGCTCTAATATTTTGCATGAGTGAGATGTCAAGGAAATAGGCCTGTAATTAGACGGCGAGGTTTTGCATCCGGCTTTTAAAAAGGGGAGCACTTTAGCGAGTTTCCATGATAATGGAACTGTTGCTGTTGCTAGAGATTTTTTGTATATTACCATAAGGTAGCGGCTTGTGCATGAAGCATATCATACTAAAAAGTTGTTGGGAATATTATCTGGGCCAGGGCTTTTTTTAGTGTCTAAGTTAAGCATCAAATTTAGAATGCCTTCTTCAGATAAACATACGTCACAAATTGAGCGTGCAGTGTTGACCAGTGAAAAGGTAGGCGTTTGCAAATTATCGATGGTGAAAACAGATTTAAAATAAGAATTAAATGCATTGGCTATTGTGACAGGGGTCGCTTGTGGAAGCTCCATGAATGTTCATTGTGGTTGGTTCCGTTAAACTCGGCAAGATGGAGCTCCAAAATTTTCTTTGATTTGTTACCATCAGGTTTTTTATTGTCACTTGGTAATAGAAATCTTTGGCGGCTTTAGTTTTGGCTCTTAGTTCCTATTTAAGTTTATTGAACTCATTAATTGACGGGGAGATCTGACGTCTAGCCGAACGATGTAACCTTTTTACGCGACGTGTCAATTGTAACAACTCCCTCGTCATCAATGGCAACCGCACATTTTTTTTCTTAGTTTTTATCGGAATAAAGCGGGCGATACAAGAATGCACAAGATTTTCAAAGAAATAAACCAAATCGTTGACGTCGCTAGATTCGCTAAGCAGTTCGAAATTTTCAAATGAATCCTCTAGAGCTGTCAGGATACTGACGTCATCTGCGCGGTTAAAGTCACGATGAGTTGAATACACAATACTCGGTGTGGGTACACGACATGAGAGTGAGACGAAACGGCTTTCTGATCGGAGATTCCTTCAGTGACAAGGCAGTTAAATGTGCTTTCTAAGAATGTTGGGCTAACAAAGAATAAATCGAGAACTGCAGACTCTCTTGTAAATTCTGGAACAACTTGGGTTAGGCCGAGAAACTGAGAAAATTTCAGCAGCTCTGTGTCTGTTACAGAGGGCGGATCGCTTAAAGACAGGGTCGACCATCGAATTCCAGGCGCATTAAAGTCTCCCATAATGATTATATTTCCGCTACTGTAGTTATGCTCACTAATAAAATTTGTCAAGGTGATCAAAGAATCCGCTGACGATCCCGGAGGGCGGTAAAAAACGCCTATAATGATAGTGATGTGCTCAAAGTAAAATTTGCACCACACTGACTCTATTCCGGTTGGCACTTGAATTGCACGAAACTTTAAGTCTGAATGAAAAAAAAGTGCCACCCAGCCCCCTCGCCCACTATTCCTGTCCGACCAAAGTACGGAAAACCCAGGGGGCGTGATTTCACTATCATGAATTCCCTCATGCAGCCAGGTCTCAGTTACGCCCACAACGTGCGCTTCATGTGCTGAATTTGTTGATAAGAAATCAGGAAACTTATTTACTATACTTCTAGCATTGATGTTCAAGAGGTGTAAGTTAGCGTTCTTCTGTTGTGGTAGTCATCGAGGACCGCGAGGAGGGAGTGTAGTTGTAATCCCTTTTGTGCGGCTGTTGTACCGAATGAGACAGTTAGAAGCATTGTCCCAGTCGTGACGAACATTGTCAATGAAGACGTGATCGTAGATAATGTGGACGTTTGGCCAGCATCTCTAAATGACTTTGTTGCTTCCCACAATTTTTTTGTATTATGCGTACGCGAGCTGTAAAATCCTCAGTAACGCGAACATTTGGGTCCTCGATGTTCTTGGCAATTTTCATAATCGCAACTTTGTCGTTGAAATCGAGGTGTTTAATGATAGTAGCAGGAGGACGGCCTTCGCTACCTCTCTCTAAGCGATGGCATCTCTCGATCCGCGGGCATTCCATTTCAAGTTCCTCTGTAATAAACTTCGACACCTTTGAAAGCAGTGACGTATTTGTTTCCTCGGGTTCTTTCAAAATGCCATGAAAAATTACGTTGTTTCTCCGGGATCGGTTTTCTAGGTCATCATTTTTTGCGGTAAGTTGTTCCACAGTGGATTTGACCGAGTTAAGCTCTTGTTTTAGAGAACAGGTCCCCTCAGAAACAGCCGCTGATGCGGAGGTTGATTCAAGAGAAGCCACTCGAGATTCGAGGGCAACAAACCTAGAATTTACGGATTGATGAAACTGCTTGATTTCAGCTATATCATCTGCCAGTTTTTTCTGTCCTGACAGGAGCTCATTCAACATGCTTTTAACAGAAGCAATGCGGTCTGCCTCCTCAAGCTTCTCGTTGTTATCCGTTGCTGAAAGGTTAGAGGCAGAACTGCTACCTGAAACAATATTGCTGCCTTTCTTGGCCGAACTAGACTTTGCCTGTCTCTGAGGGCCTGGGTTTGTTTCTAAATCCCCGCTTTGAAGCAGTGTGCAAATGCAATGGAATAGCTGTGAAAGCAACGAAAAGCACTTCATAGCAAGACCATCAGAACAATCACATGGGCAAGGACACAGCAGCAGGAAGCGATTATCAGAGCGATAGCAGTAAGCATTTTGGAGGTAGTTTACCTGCCCAAAGAAAACACGATGGATGAGCATCGTCGAAGCTTCGCTGTTTCCTTGCCCACTGACATGCAGATGCGGCGGTGGTGCTTTTATATCCGCGGCCGGTGACGTCACGGAATAGAACTTTCCGAACGATGGGCGGTGTAGCGAGGCGTTATCAGTGCAGGGGGTGGGTGCCTTCACCGACAGGCCGTCGCCATCGTCTACTGGGGCGATGGGGCAGTCTGTGAGCACACAAACTGTAGCGTCCACGTGATGTTCCAACGGTAGAAAGTGTATTCCGGACACCGGGGTTGGGAAGTCGGGCATGGTAGTAGCACGGCAAATTGAAGCACCCAAGCTGGCGTAGAAGAACTGCGCAAAGAAAACACGATGGATGAGCATCCTCGAAGCTTCGCTGTTTCCTTGCCCACAAGGTGATCTATTATGGTTAAGGTCACAGGGCTAATGCCCACTCATGAAGGCGTATTACTGTTACCTCAGTGGCATGCAGGCTGACAATGCAATACATAAAAGTGAAACTAGGAGCTCCAATAGAGGGGAACGGCGTATTGAGAGAACTACAAGATGGATTCAGACGGAGGAGGGGCTTACAGGACACTTCATTTGTCTAACTTACCGCATAAATTTGTCAATGGCGCAAACGCGACCATTATGAAGAGCATTTCTGGATATGAAGGAAGCCTACTACAATATAGATAAAGAACTTCTATTGGAGACAAATTGAGAGGGAGGGATTAGGCCAGGACTTTATGAAGAAGCTGCAGAGTACTTACAATGAGTGCGAGGCGCCTGGAGGGATTTAATGTACACCGGTATCGTAGTTACAACTATAGGTTTAAAGCAGGGTTGTCTTTTGTCCCTTTTGCTGTTCATGCTGTACATAACCAAAACAAAAAAAATATTCAACACAGCCGAATAGGTTTCAATCTATGTTATAGCCGCAAAGGACACGAAGTGGATGAACGTATCCTGGCGCTGATATATGCAGATAACATAGTACCACTAGAAGAGAGCGAACATTGTCGGCAAAAGCGCGTAGGCGTTTGCGGGGATGAGGCCACCGATGCGGGTTTGGGGTTTAAAACAGCAAAGTTCCGGAGTCGTGGTCTTCAATGATCTCCTAACCAATTGGTTCAACCGTTCAACCAATTGCTTCAACCAATTGCTCCTAACCAATTGGTTCTACAGGGAACAATACCGCGTGAAACGAAATACAAATACCTGGGCATATGAAAATCACAGGCCAGGCATTCCTAAAAACGCATGAGGGGCATTTAGGCATAAAAGAAAAAAAAATGCCTCTATAAGGAAGCAATGAGCGCAATGGGGATTTAACAAGGTTAAAGTTGTGAGATGAATCCGGAAGGGAGTAATGGTACCGGAACTCACCTTTTCAAACACAGTAGTGTGTGTCAAATTAGAGATTCAATCATGGCTAGAAGTGAACCAGAGGGCAGTAGGTCGATTGGCATCAGCAGCCTCCAGGAAAACAACAAATGAGGCAGTGCAGAGAGGCATGCAATGGGCCTTCTTTCAAGTGGGGGAAGCGCAGAAGAAAAGATATTTTGGCGAACTATTTCGAAATATTGATGACCGTTGACAGGAGTGCACGAAAAGCTGTGACACAGTAGATAAAAAGAACCATAAGGCTGGAAGGCTTATGACAAATTACATGGAACGAGGAAGCGTCGGGGAAACGACCAATCAAGAATTGAGTGAAAGAATCGGAGACAACCAACTGGAAAAAAAGGGATGGGCGCAAGGAAGTTCATTGGATGTGTACAGAATCGGGAAGCGGGAGATTACGATGGAAAAAAGTATTCGGTACTATCCAAGCCCAGGCTCGTTGCTTGCGAACAAATACACTTATCCGCGAGCAGGTACAGCAAGAACTGTGCGCAGGTAGGGAGGAAGGCAGAGACCATGCGATATATGGTAACGGAGTGCGAAGGTATCTGTTTGTCTTCAGTGAGGGCGACATCCATTTTCCGGAAGCCCTGGGCTATAAGATTAAAGGAAACGGTAATTGAAGGAAAGTTAGAATGGTGGTTGGAAGGAGCAGAGAAGACAATAAACGAAGTTCACACTTCCGCGTAAGACGGGAAAGAGGCGAATCTGTACGGAACCTTCACGACCAGTATGAAGGTTTAAGTCCAGAATCCCAGTCGATTTACTACTTCTTCGCTTCGGCAATGACTGTTATTCCTATTGGTTGGTGTGTTAGCTTTCATTTTGTTGTAAGTGATAATCATTCTACATAACCTAATAGGGGCGTTTCCTATGACGTGTCCTTATCGCTCCGATCAATTGTTGACACTAGAACGGGGAAGGCTGGAGTTTCTTTTCTTTGCCAATCTTGGCCAATCACACTAAGTGGGAATGCTTGGCTTGACAAACGTGCGCAGGAGACGCTGGGCGGTAATCACGAGGCACGCACATATGAGTGCTAGGCGTTTCCTTGATTTTGTAAATGTCACGCGGTAGCCCAAGAGGCCTGCGTTCAAGGGCGCGCGCTCGGCAATTCTTCGGTATTTTAAACTGCGGACACCAAAAATTGCGATTGGCTTAACAGCTTCGCTGTGAAAAAGATAGGACGACATCCGAACTAAGAATTCAGGCTAGCACAAAATACCATAAATTGTTTTTCAATGGCGAGGTTGCTGTACAGTGTCTCAACGACTGAGATCGCTGCACAATGCCACCCCCGTACAGAGAGGAAGCCGCTAAGCTTCATCATCATCATCATCCGCGCGTTGCTCTTCCGCCAACTAGGGGAGGGGAGAAAGCGCCCCACCGCTGACATTGGCCTCCCGATTGTTTTGCGCGAAGTAAAGAATTTGGGTGGTAGTGGCTGTGCCCTTCTCGGGGCAGAGCCCATCGACATTCGAACCAACATAAGAGAGCCGCAGCTAAACTGATTAGCAATTTTATTCCAACGCAAGTTATTATTAACTTCAGTAGCTGCGGGCGATCAAACATTTCATTCCAACAATTTAAACAAGCCATAATTTCAGAAAACCCCTCTTGAGTGTAGGAAGTCTCTCGCATACCTATGTATTCGCGTCTCAAACATACGCTGACCGTTCCTCAAGTCTAAGTTCATTGGGGAAGGTTTCATAAATTGACTGATGAAATAAACAGCTGCACTAAAGCAGTTATTACCAGGGCATGCCGCCGATCAGTCATGCGACTTTGACAAACAGACTAAAGAATGTATATCAAAAAATGAAACAATAATTCACATCACGGCAGTGTGGTCGTTCCCCACCTTTCACGGGTCTGCAGTTGGGTGAAGAACATGCAAATTCTGTTAGCAACCGTAATAGTATAAGTAAGCACTGCATATAGCTTTAGAGTGGGTTTGAAAAAGCGATTTCTTAAGAAGCAGACATACCACATCACCACGTTAAAACATATAAATTGTATGAACAGCATAAATACCAGATGTTAAGAAAAGGCTGTGTCTAGAGTGCTGCTGGTGTTATATAACCACACTTCTAAAGCGACATCCACCGGTGTTTCGTCGAAAAATACCGCGGCTGGCATTACTTCGCTCTTGCTAACGTAACGTAATGTAAACGAACCTGCGGTAACTTCACAAAAACAAATAACTCATTCAAAACAGGTAAAGAAAGATAAGCCGTGAAAATTGTAAGTGAAGCTAAACATCTAAAATGAAATAAATGAGGCGAGAGCCGGTTTCCAACCTTCGCACTTGAGGGCAAGGAAATGGTGTGGGGCCTGTGTACCACAACGACGGACAACAAGCTGCACTCTCTGGTAGCAGGAAAAGGAGACACCGGAGCAACTGGAGCGGCCTTATCGTTGCACCAGAGCATTCCCACGTCGTCTGACCCTTGGCTGACGAAAGAACTGGTAACTTCACGGTGGACCCCTCTCTCCTTCACCTAAGCGATGTTTTTGTCATAAGAGGGAAATAACTAAAATTCTGGTCGCATGTTTTTTGGTTGGCCCAAAGGTTGGTCAACATCATCGTATTCGTCAGTATAATTATAACAATAATCGTCGCCTGTTTGTTGCTCTGAAAGACGAAGTAATTAAAGAACTCAAGCAGTTTTCCTACATACGGCCAGTAATCCTGCGGGATAGCCAAGTTACGCTCTCGTGGATACCTGAGACAAACGTGGTTTTTTAGACAGCTTCTCGGAGCTCACAAATGCAGTGACATTTGTCCCACCACTGTTACTGTGGTTATTACGAATTTTTGACATCCACTCTTCGCAAATTATGAATTGCCCCCATTCCTACCCGCCGCTTTATTGCATCGTGAGGAGAAATTCGGGATTTCCCTGCACTTTCAATAATGCCAAGCGCCGTCCTTACACAACTATACCAACATGTAAATGATTTCATCATGCATGCACTGCCTACCCTACTTCGACGCCGGCACTATTCGTAAATTAGCGCCGCTTACAATTCCCGGAGTTTGTGAACATGGCGTCTCATTAGAGACCAACCGCACTGAAAACTTAGGACTACCCTCTGCGGTGGCTCAAGGCTTTGCGCTGCTGAGCATGAGGTCGCGGGTTCGATTCCCGGCCGCGGCGACCGCTTTTGTGATGGAGGCGAGAAGCAAAAACGCCTATGTGCACGAGATTTCGGCGCACGTTAAAGATCCCCAGGTGCTGAAAATTAACCCGGAGCCCTCCACTACGGCGCGCCTCACCACCTGCGTTGCGCCAGCGCCTTATACCCTACAATCAATTAATCAAACACTTAGGACTACTGCAATAAAACAGTACACATAACCAGGACAGTGAACGTATAAGACTGTTCAAAATAGATACGCCCGCAGCGCGAAGCCCTCCTAAATGTAAGCGTTTACGGAAACAAAACTGAACAAAAGGGCGGCCGTTACCGACGGCCGGATGTGACGTTGGGGTCGCACCTGAAGAGGGCGCGCCGGTGTGTCGCGACCGCATACATCAGCCTCGCAATGCGCGAGGGAGGCCAGACGCTTCGCGTTTCTGTTTCCACACAACCATTTCCGCTAACATTCGGCTGTGGGTAATGAAGGTATATGCTGTGAAAAGCCCGTCATCTGGTTGCTACAAAGCAAAACGCAACAGCAATCATTTTTGCATAATTCTACAAATAAAGCAGAAATCCTTGGCTTAGCGAGTTATGAAAAAGCGGCCTCATTGCCAAACCGTCTTTATTTGTAAAATATCGAACAGGACCCTTTATTACCCCCGCCCAAATTATCATCTTGCTTTTTTCGTGGAACGAACCTCGTACGAGCGGGCGGCCGATCCCAAACGGGCAAAACCTTAGTTAATCTCATTTGTCTAAATCATTAAACTTTCACCTCGCCGCAGGTTCAGAAGGGATTATTAAAATCAGATTAAAAGCATACGCTAGTTTACAAATCCATACGATGCTTTTAAAGAGTAAAACAGAAAGTTACCCATCCCGCAAGCGTTTGCTGATGCATAGTTTAATCTTCCAAACGTGTAGCTCCTTTCGATTAAACATTTTCTTTTCGTGAAAACGAAATCGTACATTCTGCAGACGAAAATGATAAATTCCACTGGCTGACAAGAACAGTTGATTGTCGTTTAGTAGAGAAGCTACGTCTTTAGCATCGTTACAGTGCCCGAAGGAGACGGCCACTTTTTGCAGATATACTTGCTACCAAGAAACCCGCTGAGTTTTGTCCATCAAGTGAGAGAGGATTAGGTACCGCTGATGTCTGTAGCCACGCGTAGAACATTTGAGTTAGGTCTATTATGTCTTGGAGAAGTTACATTCCTTGCTAACCAAAATAAAACGAATATTCAGCAGTACAGTTCAAGAGATTAAACAAGGAATTATAACTGCAGAGCTGTTGAGGCCGACAGAAATCCTTCCGGCGTACAAAAAGAACCCCGAGCAAGCGTGAGCGCGTGCGTTGCGGTGACCACCTGGCGTCTTGCAGGCTTGCGCGTTAGCTAACGTTATAGAGTTTCTTAGCAAGTATATTAAAGAGGTAACTGCCCCTGGTAAGCCATGTCGTCGTGGTGTTCACGGGAAGACACCCGCTTTAGTCTTGGGCTGGGCATGAAAAATGAATTCTTGAGCGGTTTTTGAGATTTGCTTCCTTCACTATGCATTACAACGTCTACGAACTGCGAGAAAGCCGAAATCCCCCCTGTGCTGTGGTAGCCCCTTCCGTAAAACAGCAGGCAGTGCGCGATCGTTCCTGGCGTTGGTCATGTCGCAGTGGAATGACGTATGACTAAGCAGGTAATATGCCGCCGCGAAATTTGTAGCTGATGAAAAGGAGAAACAAAACGTACTTCGACTAAGACTAGATACGACAGACACGGGTGCCTGTATCTGCCCTATCTTGTCATCGTCCACGACTGTTTAACGTCCCGTTTTCTTTTTTCTTCAAGTTTTCTTCACCAACTCGCTCCGCATCAAGTTTTGTTAAACTGTAGATAACGGACGGTGCACCGGTTCACCACAATGGCGACGTTTTCATAGGCAGGCTCAAAATACTTTCAAAACTCTTCAAACAACTGATTATTTCATTGTTCCTAACAAAACAAAACAACACTAAACTAAACTAAAGCAAACGTAACTATAGAACTTACGATTGTTCGTAACTACCACTTTGGCCGCCGAGTAACAGTCACAACCTTTACGGCAATGATACGGTTTACTTTCTTTTTAAAGCAAAGCTTTCTACCTCTACCCCCCAAGGGTTCTTTCGCGACCGTTGGTGTCACCAGAAAACTCCAGCGAACAATCAAAAGAATTTACTGGCACGGCCGGGAATCGAACCTGGATCTAATAGACTAACAAAGCGAGAGCCCGTTGTCTTACCGATTCAGCTACGAGCCCCCGCGAATACGGGAAGACAAATGGTGTACGCACCAAGCACATCTACGGGTTTACCCCCTGCCTTATCGCTGAATGCCACGTGAAAGCGTCACACGACCACTCACCCCGGTCTAGCAGCCCTGTGCGCACCTTGCTCTTGTGCTAAGAGTTACAAAAATTAAAGGAAGCTCACACCAATCCATGGAATCTCACTTTTAGTACGCCAATGTGCTAAAGCCTGTGGCCTCCAGTGTTCACGTAAAAAATCACAGCTCCTTGTCGTCCGCCATCACGCCAAATCAAGGAATACATTCAAATACTCCTTGATGACCAGTCCATCACTCCAAACCCCAGCATCAAGCTCCTGGTCCTACATTTCTAGGCCAACACCAACAGTGATGTCTCCTTGCAGCGCCTCAAAAACAGCATCAATCTAATCATACACATGATCAGGCGAGTTGCAACCAAGAAGGGAGGCCTAAAGGAATCCGGTATCTTTCGACTAATTGAAGTTTTTGTCCTCTCGAGAGTCACTTACGACAACCCCCTGTCTTCTTCTCCACAAGGAAGACATAGAGATGCTTTATACAATGATTAGAAAGATGGTCGAGCAGGTCATTGGTCTTCTCATGAGTGCGTCCACACAGGGGCTGCTTAGCATAGGTTTCCACAACACGGTGGAAAAGGTGATAGAAGGCCATCTTTCTAACTAGAAGGTCCGACTCAAAACTGTGGTGGTTAACCGCATGCTTCCCCAGATTGGCTGGGCAGCCCAGAATGTCACTCCGCTTGACGTACTCCCAGACTCTTGGCGACTAAAACTAAAGATGCCCCCTTTGCTTCGAAATATGAACCCCTCACATAATGAGGGTCACCGAAAAGCATGGGCTCAAGCGCTAAACACTACCCTCGGTGGGGATCATGCAGTTATCTACACATACACCTCAAAACATCGAGGGCAGCGATACGCCATCATCGTGGCTACCTCCAGAACCAACCTTCTTGCGTGTACCTCACTTAGGACCCAAGAAATGACGGCAGCAGAAGAGGCAGCCGTCACCTCGGAACTCACTCAACCAGGGTTTCGGAGGGTAGTCACTGATTCCCAGCAAGCCTACTGGAATTACCAGTCTGGTTGGGTGTCCTGACCTGCACTGCGTGGGCTTAAAAAACACTCACCAAACGGTTCCATTCAGCTCATCTGGACACCCCCTCACGCTTCAATGGAGGGCAACCAATACACGCACCCAACAAGCCTGCGCTTTTACCTCCAGTGCTATGGAGCTGCACGAGCATAGTCACCCGCTTGTCACGTTCAGGGAGATAACCCAGCATTATCGCCTTCTGAGACAACCTTCGCATTACCCTGACCTTTCCAGAGAACAACAAACTACCCTACCTGTCATACAATCCGGGCTCCTTCCCACAGGCTACGCGTCTTCACCTAATGTATCCGAATCGCTACGACGGTGAATGTAAATTTTGCTCTGAAGTAGGAACACTCCGCCGCGTAATCGGGGTATGTGACTTTAGCCCTGAGCGCCCTCCTCTCTTTCCATCAACTACCCAACAAAAGCAATGGGAGATGCTGCTGTCCAGGCCCTCTCTACCTACCCAGCTTCAGCGGGTGGACAGAACACAGGCGGCGCGGACTTCATAAGGGCCCCACAGAAGAAGGAATCACTCCCCAAGGCTGCACTCTGGGCCGTTCAGAAATATGAACAGAAGTATTTCTTCCTCCTCTTCCTCAGCCGCAAGTCTCGTCGCCTCCGTCTGCGGCGCAGAGACGGAAAGGTCACATCGTCTAACACCGGGTTGGAGCTTTGATTTTATAAAAAAAAAGTTTCCACTCTTGCTACACCAATACAACTCAACCAAACACCGTTCACGCATCATGCCTTGATTTAACCTTAACAAGAATATCTCTTTGAAGTAATAAATGGTGTGGTTAATTGCATTTCACGTCTCTCTACTATTTGTAGAGCGATGTGAGTGATTATAAGTGACGTCGCATGAGTAATCGTTATGGGTGCTGTTTACAGCTTTGCTTTCCAACCACATTCACGGGGTGGATTGGCGCGATTTTTTTGAGTTATTAAACACCTGTTTTATTTTTCCAGTTACAAAATTGCACAATATTCTTCGCGTTTTTGTTGCACTTTGTTTAAATTTGAGGTCACAAAAATGTTTCAATCCAAGTCAGTCATGATACTAAGGCGAGTGCGTGTCATAATGGTGGCCCATGACAACAAAGACGGCCTTGATGTGAGCCGCATAGACGCTAGCGCCAGATTACTCTCTAGTTTTACTCTCTAGATTACTCTCTAGATTACTCTCTTACTCTCTCTGGCTAAGACGTTGTCCTCTGGAGCACGAGGCGGCCGCTTTTCTAGTGGAGGTGAAAAGCAAACACGCCCGTGCGTACGAGATTTCGGCGCAAGTTAAAGATACCCAGGTAGTCAAAATGAATTCGGAGCACTACTGCGCGGCCTATCGCCGTTGTTGTGCCGGCGTGTTAAACCCTACTACCTATCTGAAGTTAATAGCGAAGTTTTTCTCCAGGGGCGGTATTCTCGAGTTTTGTCCCTTTCAAAAGTGTCCCTTTTGGCGCAATACAGTGATGGTGTATCAGTGTGTTGGGTGCGATTGATATTGCATTCTGATCGGCTTTATGATGTATTTTGTTCATGTGCTGTTTTGTTTTATGTTGTTTCTAGGTAGTGTTGCGTTTTTTTTTGTTGTTGTAGTTGATGCTGATAACGAGTAGTGACCTTTGTATTCTTCACTTGCCCCTCCTGCTAGGGCCATTCTGGCCTGCAGTATTTCGAAATAAAATAAATAAATAAATAAATAAGCCCTTATTGGGCAAAAGCAAACTAGCGGAAGTGACGTAACGCAAGCGCGGCAAACCGACTGTCAACGCTCATTGCTTAACCGGAAGTACGTCACGATGAAAGTGACTCAAAAGGCACGTTTTCAAAAGGGACAGTTACGAGAATACCGCCCCAGGTCTGTTGTTTCTATAGCCTTGAACCACTAGTGAAAGGTGCGTCAATTTTTTAGTATAGCTTCTTTTATTCCGTTTTCAATATTACGACTTGTCAGGCTACGACGTGGTTGTCATCTGTGTCATTGTTATTTATACTTGTTTTTTTGGAGTTCCTTTGCGTACACTATAGTTTGGTGCGCTCGCAGGGCCTAATTGTTATCTTTAGCTTAAAGGAACACTGACACGAACATTTTATGTTACACTTTTATTTCATTTCATTTCATTTCAAGTCTGCATTTATTTCACGCTTTTTGGTACACAAGGAGGAGGGAGAAAAAGCCACCCAACGGTAGCTTGACGAGGCCCCTGCCTCCTGTAACGTGGACAACATTGAACACAGTACATACAAGAGCATGCTGTTGTCAACCATAGACAAAAGAATATGTTGTCAATTTTTCAACATTGTATAAATACATAGTTACGCACAGATACAGTAGATACATACATACGCAAATGTAAAATCAACTTGACATGCATGCGAAAATTCCGATGTAACCCGAATGATTGGAAGTCAGAAGTGTAACAAGTGTTTACACCTGCATACGAATGGAAAGAAGACCAATACAATTTTTCATACATTATACGTAGGCATCGATCTTCCAGTAAACACACAATTTATTTATTAAAATCAGGCGTATGACACAAGAAAATATTAGAAAGTTCAAAATAATTAATCATGAAGGTATAGCTCAAACTCTTGTTTAACAGATAAAGTATCTATGTCCTTCCCCAATTTGTGAAGGCCGTTTAGCAATACCGGTATTCTGCTTCGTAGCATATTGCCTCCGTAAGTGGTTCTGTTCAAAGAGACCGACCATAACTCCGGATGTCTCGTAACACGTGCATGAACATTTTAAAATAATTTAGACATAATAACCAGGCTATTTGTACCTTTGTTTCTTTCTGTAATTAGCTTCGTGCAGAGACGGTAATCATACAAGTTTGGGATGCTAATCAGGTGAAGTTTTTCTATCAGAGGACGCACGGGGTGGTCAGAGACGACGTTTGAAATATTTCTTATTATTCTATTCTGTAATCTAGTAAGTTTATGTATATTTGTAGAAGTAGTGGTACCCCATACAAGAAACCAGTATTCAATGTATGGTAAGAACAGTGATTTGTATAGTAAGAGTCTAGTTTTCATTGGAAGCAAGTCTCGGTGACGGTAAAATGCACCTGTGACACGTGATAGTTTAGTGACTACTTGATCTGTATGTAAGTCTCAAAGCATATTTTCACAAAATGTTACTCCTAGCGTCTTAAAACTACTTACTGTTTCAATGGGGGAGCCGTTCAGGAAAAGAGTTTGATTTTGATGCAGCTGTTTGTTTTTTGCTCAGAATACAACAGCTTTGGTGTTTTCAGTGTTTATAGCTAGTCCGTTGCACGATGCCCATTCACCAAGCTTAAGCAAAATTGCATTTCCTCGATTAAACAAAACTTCAGAGTTAGTATCTGAAATGAATAGACTTGTATCATCTGCGTAATTACGAACTTAACTGAAGGATCGATTTGAACAATGTCATTGATATAAATGTTGAATAGGTAGGGTCCTAATATACTCCCCTGGGGGACTCCGAACACAGTCTCTTTTTTTGAGGACTGGTGATTATTGATTGAAACATATTGGGTACGATTACTTAAATATGACTCGATGATATTGTTCGCTATGCCCCGTATACCATAGGATTCCAATTTTTGCAACAAGGCTTTCCTATTAAGGGAATCGAATACCTTGGAGAAATGTACAAAAACTCCAAGAACTAATTTCTTGTCTTCAATAGCTTCAAGAATGAATTCTTTTGTTCCAGAAGTGCAAGTTCGGTGGAACAGTTTTTTCGAAATCCATGCTGGGATTTTGTTAGTGTGTGCTGTCTATCTGTAAAAGAGGTAAGTATAGAATACAGAAGTTTTTCTAACACCTTCGAAAAGATGGGCAAGATAGAAATAGGTGTGTAATTGCCAAGATTGTTCTTGTCGCCTTTTTTATAAATAACGACAACCTTCGCTATCTGCAGAGAAGAGGGGAACGTTCCGGTAGAAAAACAAATATTAAATATATGCATTAATGGAGTAGCAATCATATCCGGAACAAGTTTTATGGGATGTGTTTGCATATCAAATGGATCGGAAGAATTACTATTATTGAGTTGCATAATTGCTGAGAAAACTTCTTGCTCGGTTACAGGAGTAATATATATTGTATCTAGGCATGGAGGATTCATATACTTAGAACTGTCGCCTGTAATTGTTGTAAAAGTCATATTCACAAGATGGTCATTGAAAGCATTCGCAAGAGCACTTCCTTTAACCTGCTTTCCATGCATCGTAACTTCGGTTACTACCGTGGGTGATTAAGAAACGTTGAAAATTGAATTGAGGTTCCTGCAAGTAGCAGCAGAATCACCGCTACATTTCTCAAAAAGGGTATTGTAGTAATTATTCCTAGCCTTCGCTATTTCTTTGTTAAGTTTGTTGCGATATTTTTTGAACTTCTTAAGTAGATCAGTGTCACGATCGGTGAGAAATCCATTATACATGCAGCATTTTACTTTAATTTTACCTAAGAGATCAGGCGTCATCCAAGGTTTGCGAATTTTGCAAGGCGTCTTTAACCGCTTATATGGAAAGTTTTCGTCTTAAAGTGATTTGAATTTTCCTAGGAAGGATTCAAAGGCTGACGACGTATCTTCATTTGAAAGAAAGTCTGTCCAGTCGGTCGTGGCCAATTGCTCTCGAAATCTATTAAAATTTGTAGAAGAAATGTTTCTTACGAAAGACGCCGATTTATGAAACTTTTTAGATTGTTTGATCGCCATAAATATGGGAAGGTGATGACTCAAATCACAGGCTATGACTCCAGCTTTAATATTTGTAACATGAGAACCCACAAGAAAAAAATCGAGCTGGGTCGAAGAGTTAGTGCTTACTCTGTTTGGGTGGTCGATGACACTAGTTAAACCGAAGCTTTGGTACAACCAGGTTAGTTCATTTTTTATAGGACTATTACATATCAAATCTATATTAAAGTCACCGCCACAGATTATCTCAAGCTTATTCTGAGCGGAAAACCGGAATAGATTTTCTAACTACGAAAGAAAAGCTGTGTGTGATCCAGAGGGAGGGCGATATACAACAGAAATGACGTACTTTTTCATGTTCAGTGATAACACTTCAGAGTCGTTTGTGTGCAAGTTAATGTTTTAAGAAGTTCACAGCGGTACTCCTTTTGACTAATATTGCTACGCCACCGCCGCGCCGAGTTGGGCGGTTTAAAAAAAATGCTTTGTATCCTGGCATTGTGAAAAAATCATCACCATCAGCGAACCATGTTTCTGTCAGCATAATTATGTCAAACTCAAAATGAATTTGACTGAAAAATATTTCTAAGGACTCGTGCTTATTTCTAGCAGATTGAGCATTTAAGTGAAAATTTTTAAAACTTGATAAGTAATCATTACCAAGGTGCGCGCATAGCTCGTTCGGTGTGACGTACATAGGTTGCATATGAACGCCTTATGTTATTCGTGTCGGGGTCGGGGACTTATACTATTGTTTCAAGAGACCTTTGGGACTTGACAACAATCGCTTTGTCGCCCTCCGTTCGCCTCACAAGAACCTTTCCTTTGCTGTGCCACACAAATTGGAAGTTGCTTTCATGTGCCCACTGCTTAGTTTCCCACAACAGCTTTCTAGTCTGCTTCGTGAGGTTTTCCTGGATTTACACGTCGCTGTCAGCCGTTTTCAGCTTTTTTCTAGCTTCAAACCAGTCGTCACGTACTGCATGCCGAGTAAAGCGAACGATAACACCGGGTGTTTCATCGGGCTTCGAAGGCAGGCGGTGAGCGGCCGTGACGTCATTTATCTCGAGCTGGGGAAGCTGCAGTGTTGTAGCTAGTTTCTTCACCTTAGAAAGAACGTCTTCGTTTTCACTCTTTGGGATGCCATGGATTTCGAGATTAAGTTTCCTGTTGTGCCACTCAAGTTCGTTGATGTCTTTTTTTACATCACTGATGGCCTCGCCACCTTGCTCCGCCTGAACTCGATCAACTCGCCGCTTCACTTATGCTACATCCCTTTCGTTTTCGGTTAGCTTTGCCAGAACGGAGTCGTACTTATCGGACACCATTTGTACGCTTGCCTCGATAGCAATGACCGTTTTGTGAACCTGCTTCACCTTTTCCTGCAGCTCTGTGATTGATGCTGCTGTGACGCTATCAATCGCCCTCTTTTGTTTCGCACCTCTACAAAAAAAGCACGGCCACTGCTTTCGAGCGGCATCACCCCTTGACAGGCCAGAACAAATTCCGAAGTGATAGGCGCATAGACATTTGTTACACACTACGCAAGCATCGTAAGAACCAATAGCCAAGTCGCAGTCGAAGCAAAGGTTGTCATCACTCATTTTGACACTCTCTTGGGCAACAGCTCAGCAGCACAAAATACAATCGAAATCTTGAAGTGTGCAATTAAAATAATCACAAACCTGAAATAACACAGAAGAACTGAGTGCCGAGCTGACTGTGCCGCCGCTGCTGCCCAAATGCCGGGGACGTCGAGTGCTGTCTCTTTTATAAGGGCCGGGCTCGCTGAAGTGGCAGTGAAGTTCGCACTGCGCAGTCGCAGCAGTCTTCCCAGATCACTTGCTCTTTTCTTCAGCAGCCGGGTCGACCGACGAAGTATCTTGATTTCCCCGTGGCGGCCAGAAGCATGGAATACAGCGTCTGAAATAATACAGAAGAACTGAGTGCCGAGCTGACTGTGCTGCCGCTGCTGCCCAAAATCTTTGATTTTGGGCTGCAGCGGCTGTTATTTATCGATGTTTAATGGTCTGGCGAGCCTGAAACAGCAGTTTAAATACTTCAGCGCGCGATAGGTATTACATTGAACGGCCTGAAAACCATTTGCTTCACCCGTCAATTTTAATTACCAGGACGAAATTAAAACAATGTGCTTCCACTTGGTGTGAAAGGTGCAGCGGCGGTTCGGTTCCTGCAGAGCTCGGGAACATTTTGATTGCCTCTTCATATTGTAATACTTACGACCACACCAAATACGACCGCGAAAGGCTGGCTAGCACTTGTCATTGGCAACCATTGAGGGTTGATCGGGGATAACAAATTTAAACGGAGTACCTCGAGTGGCGGGTGATTTTAATGCGTGTGGAAAGGAGCTTTTTATCCGCAAGTTTTCGTTGTACACGCGTTTTGTGGTGGTTGGCATTACATAATCTTCATTTGGCTTTTGTCGCGTATTTTATCGCCCAGGATTCGGCGACTACTTATCAGCAAGCGTGACCTTGCGCCTCTTCTCCTTGGAAAGATTTGCCCAGCAATAGCTTCAGAGTTTCTTTACCTCTCGATTGTTAACCTTGACGTTATTTTGAATGGTTTATATATTGTTCTGCTCTTGTTCAGTATAGGTGTAACCATGCGTAACGTAGTCCATTAGCTTCGATGGGTTAACGAGGTGGTTGTTTAGGGTAGAGGAAATGCGTTGGCATTTATTCGCGTCCAGTACGGCAGGGGCCTAATAGCGCGCAAATTAGAAAATTGTTCGTGCCTATCCTTTGATGTCTACAACATCGAAGGCGTGGTGGGAAGCCATCGGCATGTGACCAGCCGGCATGTGACCAGAAAGCAATTTTTTAACTTGTCCCACGCGATTCCCCTCACCGAGACCTTTATTTTGATACCTCACAAGCCGTAGTGGCATCACTTTGACTTTTAACCCAATTTATGACTCACATGACGTTCTCATGACTATGACCAGGATACAATTTTTAACTTGTCCCACGCGATTCCCCTAACCGAGATTTTTATTTTAATACCTAACAAGCCCTAGTCGCATCACTTTGACATTTAACCCAACCTATGACTCACATGTCTATCTCATGACTATGACCAGGATGCAATTTTTAACATGTCCCACGCGATTCCCCTCACCGAGACATTTATTTTGATACCTCACAAGCCCTAGTCGCACGACTGCGACTTTTAACTCAATCTATCACTCGCATGACTGTCTCATGACTATGACGAGGAAGCGATTTTTAACTTATCCCACGCGATTCCCCTAATCGAGACCTTTACATTGATACCTCACAAGCCCTAGTCGCATCACTGACTTTTAACCCAATGTATGACTCACATGACTGTCTATGACTATGACCAGAAAGCGATTTTTTAACTTGTCCCATGCGATTCCCCTCACCGAGACCTTTATTTTGATACCTCACAAGCCGTAGTGGCATCACTTTGACTTTTAACCCAACCTATGACTCACATGACGTTCTCATGACTATGACCAGGATACAATTTTTAACTTGTCCCACGCGATTCCCCTAACCGAAATTTTTATTTTAATACCTAACAAGCCCTAGTCGCATCACTTTGACATTTAACCCAATCTATGACTCACATGACTATCTCATGACTATGACCAGGATGCAATTTTTAACATGTCCCACGCGATTCCCCTCACCGAGACATTTATTTTGATACCTCACAAGCCCTAGTCGCACGACTGCGACTTTTAACTCAATCTATCACTCGCATGACTGTCTCATGACTATGACGAGAAAGCGATTTTTAACTTATCCCACGCGATTCCCCTAATCGAGACCTTTACTTTGATACCTCACAAGCCCTAGTCGCATCAGTGACTTTTACCCAATGTATGACTCACATGACTGTCTATGACTATGACCAGAAAGCGATTTTTTAACTTGTCCCATGCGATTCCCCTCACCGAGACCTTTATTTTTATACCTCACAAGCCCTAGTCACACCACTGTGACTTTTAACCCAATCTATGACTCACATGACTGTCTCATGACTATGACCAGTAAGCAATTTTTAACTTATCCCACACGACTCCCCTAATCGAGACCTTTATTTTGATACCTCAGAAGCCCTAGTGGCGTCATTTTTAATTTTAACCCAATGTATGATTCACATGCTGTCTATGACTACGACCAGGAAGCGATTTTACAACTTGTCCACGTGATTCCCCTCACCGAGACCTTTAATTTGATACCTCAGAAACCCTAGTCGCACCACTGTGACTTTTAACCCAATCTATGACTCACATGACTGTCTATGACTATGACTAGGAAGCGATTTTTTAACTGATCCCACGCGATTCCCCTCACCGAGACCTTTATTTTGATACCTCACAAGCCCTAGTCGTATCACTTTGACTTTTAACCCAATCTATGACTCACATGAGTATGTCATGGCTATGACCAGGATGCAATTTTTAACTTCTCCCACGCGATTCCCCTAATCGAGACCTTAACATTGATACCTCACAACCCCTAGTCGCATCACTGACTTTTAACCCAATGTATGACTCACATGACTGTCTATGACTATGACCAGAAAGCGATTTTTTAACTTGTCCCATGCGGCTCCCCTCCCCGAGACCTTTAATTTGATACCTCACAAGCCTTAGTCGCACCACTGACTTTTAACCCAATCTATGACTCACATGACTGTCTTGTGACTATGACCAGGAAGCGATTTTTAACTTATCCCATGCGATCCCCCTAATCGAGACCTTTATTTTGATACCTCACAAGCCGTAGTGGCATCACTTTGACTTTTACCCAAATCTATGACTCACATGACTGTCTATGACTATGACTAGGAAGCGATTTTTTAACTGGTCCCACGCGATTCCCCTCACCGCGACCTTTAATTTGATACCTCACATGCCCTAGTGACATCAATTTGATTTTACCCAATCAATGACCACTAATTAATTAATTAACCTAAATGTTAGGTAATTAAAATGAACGCGCGTCGCCCGGACCTCATTTCTAGCAAAAAATGTGCGTGTCACGTGGCCAACATCATCACGGTAACGAGCGGTTGCACTTTTAAACTGCACGTAAACACGCGTGCTCCACATTCACACGGCAGGGAATACCCAGTTCAGTTTGCTATGTTCTTCCGCGGGTGGCGCTGTTGAACGGCGCCAGCAGCGCCACCTGTCCCACGTTCGGGCCCCTATAGGGAGCCCACTCGACTACAAGATATCCTGGTTCAGGTAAAGAAAAAGAAAAAGATTTGGGCTGGGCATGTGCTACGACGAAGTGAAAACAGGGGCGGTATTCCCGTAACTGTCCCTTTTGAAAACGTCCCTTTTACGCCCCTTCCTCGTGACGTACTTCCGGTTAAGCAAAGAGCGCTGACAGTAGGTTTGCCGCGCTTGCGTTACGTCACTTCCGGTTGTTTGCTTTTAGCCAATCAGGGATTGCCAAAAGGGACACTTTTGAAAGGGACGCAAAAGGGACAAAACTCGAGAATACCGCCCCAGGTGGACACAAGGGCTATGGAACGGACCCTGTTTGATGGGGACTACATGAAGGAGACGCCCATCAACTCGATGGAGAGATGAAATTACAAGATTCGGAGGCAAACAATGAACATCGGAAGAGTGGGATAGAAGCGGTATATTTCAATCGCGAAGTTTTCGCCGTGCAGTGGTCCTAGACTGGCTGTTGACGATGATGATAAAAATGTCTTCGGTGTACTGAGGTGCCCCAGCTTGCCAACAATCATGGCTGCCCACTGGTCAACTGGCCCACCATTATCATCACATGCGTTCTCTAATTATCAAAAGCGTTGGCAGCTAGGAAGGATGGCATAGAACTACGGGGAAGTAGCAGCCCTATATATCCGGAATAGCTGTGCTCGATCAGACCTTTGAGCTTGTTTGGTTAATTGAATACCTTCGCAATAATTGCTCTTAGAATTAGGGGAATGTTGGGTACATAACGTGGAGCTGCGTACGAGGGACAGTGCACATGACAGCCAGCGAAGGCAATTGGCGGTGAGATGTCTGAGTGGCGCCCCCTGGCTCTGACATCTTCTTGGGGACTCGCGCCGTTGTCGTCTGCTACACTCCGTGTGTGAGAGGCCGCAGCGCCTGTGCTAGAAATCGCCCGCTTTGAGGCTTTCGTGCATTAAAAAGCGTATGTCTAGTAATTCAGTCATTTTTGACAGCTTATGACACATCTGATTAATTTCAAGCTGTATGCCCCACAAGTCTGCAACGCGCGATGATAGACAATAATTTTCTTTACAGCATCGGTCAGAAGATCACCGATCGGGGGTAACCCGTCCTTTCTAGCTTATTCGCGAGGTTCAGCGCTCAGAGTTCCTCCATAAGTATTCAAATGCGGAGGCTTCCCTACAGTAGTTTTGAGATTGGATTGGATTGGAAAAACTTTATTGATGCCTGCAGTGCGCGCTTTCGCGCGTAGACTGGGCCTACGTCGTCCTCGTGGCGGGCGTGCGGCACGGATCCCCGCTGGCCATTGCCGGCTCCCCGGGTTCCTGCCTCGCCAGCGCCTCGAGGGCCTGCTGGACGGCCCATAGTTGTTCTTCTTGGTTGTTGCTCATCGTCGCGGCCTCTAGTCGCGGCGGTATGCGTCCTGATTTAGCCTCGTCTGGATTCTTGATACAATCCCACAACATGTGTGCAAAGGTGGCCGTCTCCCTGCGGCATGTCTTGCACTTGTCGTTCGGGTGTGACTGAGGATACATTCTGTGGAGCAGTGCCGGGCTCGGCAGTGTGCCCGTTTGTAGTTGCCTGAATACAACGGCCTGCGACCTGTTTAGCCCCGTGCAGGGCGGCGGGAGAAGTCTTCGGGTCAGACGGAAGGCCTTGGTTATCTCGTTGTAGTTAGTCATCCTGTCTCGTGTACTAAACCATAGTGGACGGTCGCCGTGAGCGCGGTCGGTTAGTGCTCGCGCCTTAGCGTGTGCCGTTTCGTTGCGGTTTGCGTTTCTTTCCGACGCCTCGCCCACGTGCGCCGGGAACCACTTGATGCGTACCTTCTTGTTTCCTTTCACTTCTTGTAGTATGCGGACCGCCGTCGGTGCGATTCTGCCCTTGGAAAAGTTCCTTACAGCCTGTCTGGAGTCGCTCAGCACGGTCTGGCAATCCCGGTCTGCGATGGCCAGAGCGATTGCTATCTCCTCGGCCTCTTCGGATTGAGTGCATAACGTGCTCGCTGCCGTGCGGGTGTTTCCGTCGGCGTCGACCACGGCGACGGCGAAACCGTTACGGCCGGCATACTCTGCCGCGTCCAGGTATCTGGCCTTGGTGTCGCTGGCGTGTATGTCTGTTAGCGCTTTGGCTCTCGCTCTTCTTCTGCCTTTGTTGAACTCCGGGTGTACATTCTTTGGAATAGGATGCTCTTATGAAGACTAAACAGTCTAATGCTAAGTACCAAGCACGGGCCCCTACACGCGCATCTCAGGAAAGAAATCGGCTGTCTTCTATTTCTTTCGTTGTTGTTGACTTGTATCAGATAAATGTTTTTTCTGTGCCCGACGCATTATTTTCTGCGCCGTCACAAACGTTTTAGTAGGTTTGGGGATGTTTCGGAGGCTCACAAAGATCGTATGTATATATTCTTCAGGCTGTACGGTATATTTCTCTTTGTCACTAATTGGCTTTCGTTATGGCTGCTTCCAGGAAGGTGCATATCCGAAGCGCGTGCGTTGTTGATTAACGTGCCAATATAATGAGAGGGTTTGTGCTACCCCACCGTGGTCACGCCCCGGACAACGTTTTCCACAGTGCTGGAAGGCGGCTTCTGTGCTTCGAATTTACATCGTAACCATCGTTATCATAACGGAAAACTTAAATGAAACGCACAGCCATACTGCGGTGCGCTTGATTCCCGCAGAAGGGCACTTGTCTGTAAGGGCTTGCAATGTGGGGTGCAGGTTCACGCTCTACAGTGAAAATGTAGCCGCCCAATGGGAAACTCGTCTAAACCTCTATACTCCACAATAAAATTATTACACAATCACTGAAGCCTATGACGCATTCTACAAGCTTATTTCAAAACGTGCGCACCTCTAGTGCGATGTCATGAACCTTTTCGAAAGCCTCAAAGAGCAGTGCAAGCAAGTTTATTTCAATGGATGTAATTCCACCCAAAACGGAGGTCCTCGGAGCTTTGTAGTCGACTTCGACAGTCCTTCTTTGCATTGCAGTAAAAATATTAGTTCGTAACGACGTTGCCTACCAATATTTTCATGCGTCTTTGAACGGAGACAACCTGATACATGCTCCCGCTCTTGAACATGTCTTTGAGGAACAAGTCGCGTATGCACTGCATTCTTCCGGAAAACGTGTTACTGTCAGATGACATGTACGGCCAAGTATGGTACTGTTGTCCCTGCTCAGTTCTTGCGAAGTCCGCTGTCTCAGGTGCGAGTTCACAACCAACACCTGAACACTGGCCAACATGGCACAACTGCCATATTCCTTTCTTTGGCTGGCCGGGCTATATCACCCTTTACTCTCTTCTGTGCGTGTATGTTCTATAGGGGCCTACTACTAACGCTGGGATTTAAGGACTACTTATGGCTCCTTGTATTGTATGCCCTCAGCGTCTCCTGACCCGCCTGACGAGTCCATAGCTCCCACTGTAGAATTTACATCTACCGGTGATCCTCGTCTTCACATCCCCATTCGCTGTCTTCAATGCCACAAAGTTCCAAGCTTAATGGCGGGCAGCATAACGGAATTTGGAAATTCCGGACGCAAGAATTGCATCGCCGTAAAACTGTCAAAGTAATCCTGTTTCACCTAAAGATTGTATCAACGTACGTGTTGAAGGAAACCCTTCTGTTCCAATTCTTCCCACCGGAGCCACAATGTCCTCTTTTTCTGCTAACCTATGCCTTTTATATTAGAAGTGACGGCACTACTATCCGGACTACCCTTACGAATCGGCGCCTCGCAACAAAAAAATATCTTTAGCTGCTTTACTGCTCGTGTTTCCAACGAGGGCGTTTAGAAACCACATGTTTCAGTGTTCTTCCCGCGAGTCCTCGTGACATGCTTTAGATTGGACACTGCCTGGCCTCAATTCGCTTAGCGAATGTTAGCAAGCCTAAGTTGAGTTTAACGAGCCCGTTAAGACACACAAATTTCTGTTCTTTTACAGTGATCCTTGTCACAGCAGGGAACAATATGCCTTTATAGCACCTCTTTGCTGAAGTGTCTTTTAGAGCACAACTTTCCTCTTCTCACCGTCCGACACCTGCCTGCGTCTAGTAGGGGTAGTGCCGCTTTTCGATGTCGTAGCTTCACTTCCACACGCGACCCAAGACTGTTACCTAACGAGGAAAACAGTAAATTTCAGTAGCAGCAGGTGCAATGCGGCCCTTAATTAAAAATTTACTTCCTCACTAACATAATACATTGTAAGCAGAGCAAGGATAAATGAATTATAACACAATACGCTTGACATTTTTATATACGCAGATTTAGTATTACCAATTTAAGGACACTGCAAAACAGTAAAAATGTTTTACACTGCCTAACACATTTTTAATATTGTAGCAACAGGTTACTTGAAAGTTAGTGCAAGCATACACTTATTATCAAAAAATCACTAAATACTACAAAGTAGACCACGCAAAACCACACAACAATATAATATGGCAAACAGGGAAAATGCGAAATATGTTGAGGGAATCGACATCTTTTGTCTTTCGTGGCTGTAAAGATCACAAGGTTGAGACTTTAGCGTAAGTCTATGGGGGAACTTTGCTGCTTCTAAAAGAAACAAGCAACACATTGGCTGTACCCGCGGAATGATCCGTTCTTACTACAGGTCAATTTTTGGCTACATAAGTAGCAGCACTGTTTCGAAGTCTAAAAAAATAACGTTATCATTCAGTAGTTTTATTACGAGCCGCAAAGAAAGCGCACGACTGTCCGTCATTGTGTATCAAAACATGCAGAGAAGCACTTCCTAAATCGAGAATCGCGTAACAAAACAGTTAGTGTACACCGATAAAAGTCTGGCAGCCTGCTTTTGAGGGCTGCTTTATCCGAACTGCATTTGTATTTTTCAAATGAAATAATTTGTATTTTTCGCACCATGTTTTTTGTTCGTAACCACGACGTTTTGAGACAGGCAATTACGCAACAGAAGAAAGTGGCTGGAAAAACACTTAACTCCTCACGGTGGCTTTGTAGGGCTGTGCAATGGTGTGGGTTATCTTGGTAGGGAAATCCATATTCTGCTAAAAAGCGTATGGGGCGCCCATTAGTGTAGTGAACGACCACAATCTGTCGAACAATTCACGCTGCATAACCAGGCCCCTTAGGTTTTCTCGTTCAGTATCTTCTTGAGTACGGTTGCGGCGTTTGCTGGCTTGCTGTACAGACACAGAATATGGTTTTAGCCGATCTCTTCTAGTTTGCATCCTTAAAGTTGATGCTGCATTGCAGGGCCGTGCCGTTTAGAGCACAGCTGCTAGACACGGCTTTCAGTAAACGTTCCTGGTGTTTATTTTTAGCGGTCGAATTCGCTTATTAAAAACATTCTACCGCTGTTTCTTTGTTGCGACATGCGAGAAAGTTTGGTATACTAATAAGTGCTGTTTCTTTTTGTGAGGCTTCCAGTAAATACACTTTTTTGTACGGCCTACACCAAACATATGAGAAAGCGAACTGAAATTTATAGGCTCTCTTCTGGGGTTACTTCTTCAAAATATGGTCTGATTATTTACACTTCATTCCTGACTGTGCTGCAGATGTGGGATATAATCCTTGGGAAAAAAGCTGGCCTGGTTAGAAGTCGCCGACGTGTAGCTTTTGGACTCTGCCCTTATTACTTGGTAATGGTTCGCGTAATTGGATTTTTCTGTAAAGACGCGTAAGTGTTTTTTCTAGCTTTCTGCCCGTTGCGTGGCGCTTTCTGTGCAAGCCACCGCAGAACGCGCCGTTATCAGGTTACCCAAGGACAAATAAAATAGGTCCTGTATGCCACCCCGTATTACTCTTCAAAATTGTCCACTTTATGTTATAAATTACCGTTATTTGTACAGGTTTCAACATAACGAAGGAAAAAAAACGTATGAGGCCTACCGAATATCCTGAATTGCAAATCTACCCCTCCATTATACAACGCAATCGCAACGTCTCAAGTAAATGCAACAAAAACATAGCAGAAGTCAGGCATCTCGCCGCAGTAGGACATCGAGGGGATCATAATATTCTGTGTTGACATTAAAGGACTTAGATTCCAGTCAGAAATATCTGTATAAGCGTTCTTAATTTGTGATTGTAAATTCGTTGAATAAATGGATGGCGTGCCTGCTTTTATGCAAAGCGGAGAAACATGTATTACACAATTGTTCCAAACACTGCTAGAGTAGGCGCCAGAGCTTAGGAAATTGAAGGAAGAAATCATTCTCCAAAGGAGCATGTTCGGAAAGAAGTTGGTCTTCGCATGGACATCTTGTTATGGTAGTGCAAGTCAGCTGGTATAGCAAGCGCTGCAACAGGTTTGAGGGGTTGCATGTAAAATTATGATGGGTAATGACATGGTAACTTTGCCGTATGCCACGACAGGTTTACTATGGCGGTGTACATATCAAACGCTTAATTGAACAAAATGGGTGAAAAAGAAATTAAACAACGGAATAATAGCGTTAAGACTATTTTAATTCAAACAATAACAGCGCCCACAACAATCGCTGCTTGGCCAAGGCGCCAAGGTAATGCCGGGTTTGCACGGAAATGTCTTACGTAGCGCGCGATATTTATTCGACATCGCATTCGTGGCATTAACGCGAGCTCAAACTTTTTATTTGAGCTTACATTCAATTTCGCGATCTCAATAGAAAAATGTTTCGTAGTGAATGGTCGAAAAGGTGGTCAATCTCTATTTTGCAAGAAGAAACCTTGGCGCATTGCTAAGAGTTTCCATCTGCGTATTGATGTCCTTCATCCTAGACATTGCCGTTGCACACGTGAACTTTATAAACATCCCTATCACTGCTTCTAATGACCATGTTTTATCTGCAATGCGTCCGTATCCGTTGCTTCTCGGTATAATTGCATTTACATCACTTTGTGGGTGCTTTTGCATCATTGGAGATTTTTAATGGTGCAAAACGTTCTGCTTTACGTCAATATTTGCAGTCGAATGGTTAGGGGCACCCGACGTTACTGTTTCATAGTTCTTCATTATTCAGCGGTGGGTGTTGTGAACAAAGACGACAATCGTCTGTTTTCTCCACCGCGTAACGGCACGGCCTCATACACCTCTATGCTCCATTATTGAGAAAACAGTAACATTTCCATCCCCTGCGAGAAGACTTCGTGCTATGACGGTCCACTAAACAACTTAAGAACGCGCTAGCGAAAGTCAGTTCCCGTAACTGTTTCTAAAAAAGGTTTCCTTTTGTCAACGGTTCACTTGGTGGTACTGCTGCTTGGTGCAACAAACCTGGGAGGAAGTTATACGGCTACCGCTGTTCGACGGACACCATGTGCGGCACTTAAAATAAGCTACCGCTGGTGGACTAGTTGAAATGACTGTTTACATAACAAATGTGAAAGGATCGACTCTTAATATCCTGCTCTTTTCATTCATAACAAAGTGAATGCTTTAAACAAAATATATTCATCTTATTAAATTGAAACGAAGCCGAAGACGGCGCAGTTGTTTTGAAGGAAAAACAACTTTATTGGTGCGAACTTGTGCTCCCCTACAACTCAAAGAACACACAGGCGGCGAAGCAGCAGGAAACCAAATGACGTGCACCCGCGAACGTCGGCTACTCGTAAGCCGCAGCGTCTGCTCTCCGCACATTTCTCTTTCGGCGCGGGTGTTTTACGAATCATCGAATAACTTCGAGGGCACATTATATAAAAGAACGCTATTCAAGGCTAGTGGCAGTGGGAGGTAAAATTCTCCCTATCAAATGAGATATTCAGTGTGGCATGCGTAAGAAAGAATGGACCATGCGCTTCACTCGGGACTCAGTAAACACACCACGGCGTAGCAGGCCGGTGAAAGCAAAAAAACTTCACAGCATATCCACGGGGTGAATGATGATGAGTGGGCGAAGCTCCTGAGGGGAAATCATCGGTAAAACCGTGACTCTTCAGGGAAAGTTCGCCCACTACATCTGTGTCCGAACTTAACGTCTAGCAAGTCTCGCTTAAACCGCGCGTCGGCACCTTGGGGCTGAGCTCGCCTGATGCGTTTTGCAGACGCCTCACGAGCTCTCACTGCATCGGGGTCTGCCTGCCGATACGCGCGCTTTCTCGCCGCTTCCCGTTCTCTGACGTTTTGGAGATCCTCTTCGCGCCGCAGCCGTGCCGCTTCGCGTACGGCAGTGTCCTCGCGCCGTTGCCGTGTCGCTTGGGCCTCTCGTTCTCGAACGCTGGGATCTTGGCGGCGTCGTCGCGCAGCCAGACGACACGCTTCGGCCTCCCGCTCTCGTACGGCAGGATCTTGGCGGCGGCGTCGCGCAGCTTCACGGAGCGCTTCTGCCTCGCGGGCTCGCACATCTGCAGCCTTATCCATTGGGCGACTCCGAGCGCGCGCCAACAGCGAACGGATTTTATTACAACGCTCCCCGCCATCTAGTAAACAATCCAAGCGCATCTTTTCATCATATACAAGTACCGCCATCTAGTGAACAATCCAAGAACTAAACTAGAGGTAGCCACGCCATCTAGTAAACAATCCAAGAAATAAACTAGAGGTGGCTCGACATACTCGACATACGTCGAGGATGGACAGACCCACGCCCTAAGGAGCTTCGCCCCTAAAAAAATCAATTCCTATGCAGGGTTCGCGGAACATATTGATTTCCTAAGCGTATAAATACTAACTTATCACGCATCAATTACGCCTATGCTTAATGTATATGCACAAGTGTTTTATAAGGAGGCCCTGGTTTTGTGTTGTTCATCCGCGAAAAACAGAAAAAAAGCAGGCGGTCGCTTGGTGAAACAAAGTGGCACGAATGTGTAGTGTGATACTCTGAGAAAAAAATATCGCATGACACCATTCAAACAATCGAAGTTTATTTCTCCACGACCCCGCCGCTACGTGATTATTAAGCTTATGGTGATGAGGCTGCGAGGCCTGATGCTTCGATCTCGAGTACGAGTAAAAAGCTGACACTTCCGGGAGCAGAGAAAATAATTTGTAACATCTATGTAATCTTGAAATGGTGCTCGGTTACGCTGCTATTTAGGCATTTGGTTGTCTACCTAAAACACCCGCGCCGAAGGGGTTCGAGGTAACTCTATCAACCCCGCAATATCGAACAACATTTTATATGACCAATGCAGGTACGCGAAAGCCGCTTTATCGAAAGACTTTTCTTAAACTACACCAGTTTCTTTAAAAGTTTGGCGTGCAACCTTTTACGGTAATTCTTCGTTGTTATATCGATTATTTGCCTCTGGTCTGTCTAACGCCCCTTCATCGGCTTACCCAAGTAGCGACAACGATTGAAGAGCCGACGCGCGGGGCCCAAACGAGGAACAGGTGGTGCTCCGGGCGCCGTTCAACAGCGCAATCCGCGCAAGGAAATGGCAAAAATGGTCGGGAAATGCCCTGGCGTGTGCATGTGGAGAACGTGTGTTCTGTGTTGCCTAAAAGTGCAACCGCTCGTTACCGTGATAATGTTATTTATACGATACGCACATTTGTTTGCCAGAAATTACGTCCGGGCGACGCGCGTTCATTTTATCTAATTACCTAATTTAGGTTAACTATTTTTCATTAGACATTGATTGGGTAAAAGTCAAATTAATGTTACTAGAACTTGTGAGGCATCAAAATCGATAAAGGGAATCACGTGGGACAAATTAAAAATTGACTCCTGGGTATGGTCATTAAATGGTCACGGGAGTCATAGATTGGGTTAAAAGTCAAACTGATGCCACCAAGGCTTTTGAGGTATCCAATTGAGGGTCTCGATGAGGAAAATCACGTTGAACAAATTAGAGATCGCTTCATGGTTATAGTCAAGCTTTAAACAAGCTTTAAACAGTGCGCATGCGAAACTGCGCCTGCTGCAAATTGCCGCACATTTCGCGGCGCCGTAAGCCGGGGCAATTTTTTGCCCTATTTTGCTTGTATTTTGCGACAAAAACAGCCGCCATTTTCAAGCTGTTACGTAGCATTACGTCACTTTTACGCAGACTGAAGTTGCCAATGCATGACGTAATCGTTCCCGCCAACTGTTTTAATTACGTCCCGCCATCTCAGCCAATCACAGAGGGGGTGTGTAGTACAAGCAGTATTGTTGTTGAATAGCAAAGACAGGCTTGCGTTGTCATGTCCCCTGCATTTAGTCTGGTTTTTCATTGCTGGCCAAGAATTATGCGCCTTTAGTAGCGAGAAATAAGGCAAACTTTCGAACTGGTGTCCGTAAACGACATGAAACGTCAAAATGACGACAGCACACAGAGCCGCTTTGTCAACCGGAAGCACGTGACCGAAATTGAAAGCCAATCAGAAAAGACTTCCGGCAGATTGCAAGAATTGCCGGCAATTTGTGCAGTCGAGAATAGGGCCCCATCGGGAGGTCTGATCTTTTCGTGCTTGCTGTTCCTTTCGCACGCGCCGTCGTTGCGGAGCCACTTTTTTTTCGCTCAATATCATAGAAACGAATCCAATGAGAGTTGCTGAATAAATGAACGCGGGGGCTGCCGGTTAGGTATGTATATTTTGCCTCAAATGTACCTACAGTTTTTTTTTTGCGCTAAACAACGGGGGCATGTATGACAAGCGGCAGTGGTTCACGAGTATCGAACGCTTGTGACTATATAAACCACTTGGCTTTTGAAACTTCTGGTTTACGCAGCGCCGACGGAACGCCGCGTGTTATGTCCAGCGAGCGAGCTACGACGACAAGGCTCTGCGCTGAAAAATTGGGTGGAGTGCACCCTGAAGTGCTCTGCACGGAAAAATTAAATGACATCTAGCCGCTAATCAGACTGTAACATTACGCCCCCGCAGCCTTCCTGGTCATTATTAGACGAGAGGGACACTGAAGTTTTTTCTCTTCTCGCGGGCTTATCATTCGGCTCACATTCTCTCGTTTACATCGCCAAGCGAAAGCGACATTTAGCGCGGTCTGCATTTGCTACCCGCCCATGGCCCATAACTACTTCTGTAATTTAGCTTGCGCGGATTACTCGTGCAGGCCTCGGTACTAAACCGTGCGGGAACTTGCGTGAGCAGTACATGGGCACTGCGCAAGCGCAATCGCCCTTCTCGAACACAACTCTTGTGCAAGTCGTGTTCCTTCCACAGCCTCAGGCCCAGCGGGACGACTCTCATTTTGATCAAAATAGCACATATTTCCGCGAGGTGAGGAAGAAGTGGTATTCAGCTATTGACGAATAAGATGTGTGCGCGGCATAGCCACTGTACGCCCCGTTATGGGCGCTTGTGAATAGATCGTCCCATCTTGTAAATGCATCGTTTATTCATTACCAGCCATGGTTCACGCTGTACGTTCTGCCATCTCGTGTCATTTTCGTGGGATGGACCAATGGGATCCAAGAGGATCGGAGTGATTGCTTCAGAATCCTAAGAAGGGGCGACACTGGGGCTATGTGGCCAGGACGGGAACGTACCCAGCAGGTCCACCAAAGTGTTACGTGGCAGAAGAAGGGATGAAGCGACACATGTATGATTGTGAATAAAAGCTGTATTGAAAAGATGAGACGGGATTTTCACAAGCGGCCATAACGAAGCACGCACAGGTTGCGCCCTGCACACGTTTGCTTTACGTCAATATTGCTCCCACTAAGCGACGATTCCACAGCTCTCTCCGCGCAGTCCCTCAATCCACTCCAGGTGGTGTCGGTGGTTCATCGTGGTGGACGGATACTTGGCTTCGAAGTTGTTTCTGGTTCCTAACTTAATGGCGCATGTCCTAGCCAAGGAAGTTCAAATTGGTCTTTTTGAAAGGAAAATGAAGAGAAGAAGCAGGTTTTGTACATTAAAAAGGTTGTTTTGTACTGATAACGATGATACCTATTTATTGCTAACTTATAACAAATAATCAAGTAATTAAGGTGAATCAGTGGCGCATCCCCGGCCACTTTGCAGCAATTTTTCTACGACTTTTCTGAATCTTGTTTGTGCGATCGGCGGCAGCCGAGCCCAGCCACCGGTGAGAACCACCACTGGGCGATTGTGGTGGGGCATGTGGCTTCGTCAGGTCGCATCACTTGAATGCCAAGGCGCTGGACCACATTAGGCCAAAGTAGCACGAAATTCGGAGGCTGTTGACTTTTTGTTGCGTTCATTTATGACGCAAAACCATATCGGGGCTAGAATGAATTTGAGTCAGCTACCAAGTGGTACTCTCTTTAAACTGAACAAAGTTGTATTTTGGTCTCGTGATCCCTTTAAGTCATGATTTTTTTTAGATAAGTGTTCTCTTTTTATGGCTATAGTATGCCTTCTGCCATAGGATATATATAATACGGGTATATGTTGGCATCCGTTTGGAGAAGCAACGCAAGAATGGAAAAGTGTTCTCACCTCTACCGGAAAACTAAAACGAACCTTTTAACAGCCAACTCAAGCTACGCTACAAGAAATACTGCCACTGAATACGTTACTTAAATGTGCCAGGCGTGGATATTATAAAAAAGAGATAACTAAAGCAGGTAATAACACTCGCATACAATGGTGCATAATTATCTAGTTTTTGAACAGAAACACTGCTCCCAAATAAATTGCCGAAATATTACCAGACGAAACTTTATTAGGTAGCCCCAGAGACATTGCTAATGCCTATAGTGACACGTTTTTTGCTCCTCCAGCTGCAAACTTAACTGAACCTAACGATAGCCTGGAGCGTTTTTGCACTCATGTTATCTCTTTCCTACCACCTCGCTGGAAGTTTGATTGGTCATTAGTAATCTTAAATGTTGTAGTCCGTGCCTTGATAACAATCACGACCAACACATCAAAGCAATGTCTGATATCGTATCTGCCGTTTTCGCTCACATTGTTAACTGAGTCTTTAAAATTCCTTTTTTTCTACTCAAAATGAAGAAAACCCCAGTAACCCCAGTCTTCAAAAGAGATCATAAAACATCCGTAGGAAATTATAAGCCCATTTCTATTCTGCCATTTTTAGCAAAGTGCTTGAAAAGTTGATAGAACAACGTTTTTCAAATTATATGTACAAGTACAACCTACTAACTCCAAGGCACTTTGGCTTCCGGAGCGGTTATTCCACTAATCTTACGTTTGTTTCTCTAACTGACAAGATCAGAAATGAACTTTATAGAAGTAAATTTGTTGGAGCTTTTTTATTGACTTTACGGAAGCTTTTGACTCAATTATTCACAGTGTTCTTTTTCAAAACTCGAATCTTATGGTATCAATGACCCTCCCCCACGGTTATACCGCAATTATTTATCAAATCGTGAACAAAGTCATTATATCCGGCGTACCATCTACCACTAACACCCTCGGGAACACGTAGGTGTTCCCAGGGTTAAATTCTTGGTCCACTTCTATTTTTGCTTTATATCAATGATCTTCCTAATTCCCTTGAACCAGCATCTGATGGTATTTTATATGCGGCCGAACCACCCTATACTCGTCCCATACGTGCATAAACGATCTAACAAACAACCTTAATCGTGACCTCACCAATATTAACAAGTGGTGCAGAGAAAACCAACTACTGATATATACAAGCCAAACTAAATTCATGGATTTTAGTTCGCGTAATGAAGAACAAAGTAATATTCCACATTTGCGCATTAATTCCCATGCAATATTCTCAACAGAAGAGTGTTCGTTTCTTGGTATTCAACTTGACGCATTCGGGAAATTCAATGTTCATATTTATTTCCTCAGAAAAAAAACGGCATTTGGGATTAACGTGCTAATTAAATCACGGCGATATTTTCCTAATTCAACACTCCTCAACGCTCTACTACGCTTTTATACATAGCCACAGTAATTACTGCATAGCATCTTCACGACTAACATACAACTCCCATACCGCTCCATTACAACACGTTCAATAACAAGCTATTCGAATACTTACACATAGCACTTACAGCGCGCATGTCACACCTCTTTTGCGCCAACTTAATCTGTACTCAATTGCACAGCTTATCAGCCACAACCTGTGCCTCATTGCCTACCGCCTGATTATGATCCCGGTATTGTTCACATAATTGACCACCATACAATCTATAACCCAAATAAAACTAGGTTAGCAGTTATAATTAACTTCTTACTGCATTCAGTGAACAGTACCTATGTGAAAAATACAGTCGGCTTTGCTGCTATAAAAGCTTGGAACAACATGTCTTTTAATGTTAAATCTGCATCATCCTTGTCATCTTTCAGGCATGCTTCAAGGAAATTTCTTTTCTCTGACGATTTATGTTGATGTAGGTGCTTAGTAATGTATTCCTTTCCAATTTTCATGTACTGCTACTTCATTTTCTGGTATTAATTATTCCTACATGTTTATAGTATGCGTAGAGTTTCTTTCCATGTCATAGTTAACTAACATTACTGCAGCTGTCTGTTTATATTATTCGCGTTCTTGAGTGCTACTAATTTCTCAGTTGTGTACAATAAATAAAAAGTGGTCCCATTACAGTTTATAACTCTGGGACTCCATTCTGTATATGTATTTTACACACTGTATCAATACGAGAACAAACTAAAACTTAAACTGAAAATAAAACTGAATAACTTGTACCCACTTTTTTAGTAAGCAATGGGGTTTCGGTATATGTTAGGTTCTTTCACGTGCGGTGTTCAGCCTATAAATGTATTTAATTCATGCTTTGCAAAGTACCGGAAGTGCCGGCTATCTGTTGTTGGGGAAGATAGAATCAAATCAATTCAAACCAAATCAGGGTTTATCTTTCAACATACCGCGTCGGTGATGTTGGCGGTCACGGCCGCATATCCGTATACTGCGAAATGCATTTTATTTTTCAAGTCCTTGCTGTCGGTCACCAGGGACTCTCGCACCCCCGCAATAAAAATGGTAAGATGGCCTGTGTAGTGCTAAATCTATTTTATGTCAAAAACGGCGTATGCAGCCTGATATGGTGCATTTCCAGATAAAGACGCGGAATCTCATGAAATGCGTTATCATCATCATCATAGATATGATCATCACCTAAAAATCTTCTCGCGTCACGACGCGTCTCCCTCGTTCGAAGAAGAAGCCAAGGCCGCAGTTTCAGCCGCTCAGCCCAGCAATCACGATGAACTTCACCAGCAGAGGTAAACGCATGCGCTGCGCAATTCAATCGCTTCATTTCCGCCTCGTTGTGCAAAATCCAAATGGTTCTCAGTTACACCAATGGTGAATTCACAGCGACTCGCATTGCTTAGTCCACGCGCAGAACGGCCACAAAAGGCAAAAGCGAATTGCGCCAAGTCAACAAGGAGCAATTGCCACCTAGCTGCAACCCCGCTCAGTCTCTCGGCCCCTACTGCAGGCGTTCGCCTATGTAGCCAACATTGCAGGCAGGTCTGGAGAAGTCTTTCTTCCTCACATATATTCGCGAAAAACTTACGAATGCCCGTGGTATCACTCAGCCGAAACAAGGGGGTGTGATGCCGACGAGCGCCCCTTTTAAAAACAGGTTGACTTAATGCGCGACATCGTTCGCTTTTCTCGGCGAATTTGAGGCAAAGATTTGTACTCTTAAGAACATTACGGTCACTCGTTCTTTTAGTGCGCCCACGTGTATTTTGTGCTTTCCGAAATATTCGCCGTAACCAACTCTTTGCGCTGTGCACAGCTACAACCGGATGCTGCAATCTTAAGGCGCGGAGCAATTTTCTTTACTGATCTCAACGATTTGCTGTGGGTAACGCACCGAAGCAACACCTGGAGTATGAAGCGTACTGCAGGGATAGGGTTAAGGAATAATTTTGGCATACTGGCCAAAATCTTGACAAACGGCCGTTATCTTGCTGTTCTTAACTTGTACAGGCTACAGTAATGGATTTGTAACACTGACTAGTTGCATGTCGGCCATGATGACGTCAATGTTTCCCCCATTCTCCAGGTTTTCCCTCCCACATTTTTTGGCGCATATGTAGATTGGTCATTTCAAATCATTGCGAAAAGTCGCTTGCGCAAAGCTCTAAGTGCTAATACAATCGGACAAAGAAATATGCACCGCATACTTTCTGTTAAAGTCGACTGCTGGCTGTGGAATAATGCCAGGAATTTCAGGGCAAATATCACTGAAATTGGGAGCAAAGCATTGATTTATTGATTCATTCATTGATTGTAGGGTTTAACGCGTCGACGCAACCCAGGCGGTGAGGCGCTCCGTAGTGGAGGGTTCGGGATCAATTTTGACCACCTGGGAATCTTTAACGTGCGCCGAATTCTCGAACACACGGGCGTTTTTGCTTTTCGCCGCCATCAGAAAAGCGGCCACCGCGTCGGGGAATCGAACCCACGACCTCGTGCTCAGCAGGAGAACGCCTTAGCCACTGAGCCACCGCGGCGGGTAGGGAGCAAAGCATGCACAACGGATTCCCTATATATCACCCTTTATTTAGATACGCACAATTGATGCGGTGGCATTGAAAATGTGCTTCAGTCTGATATTACGGAGAGAGAAAGAGATAAAACTTATATTGATACCACCAGTCTCGATGGCCGATATCGGATCGCCACCACCGCTCTTGCTCGGGCGACTTGTGGGCGCGGAAAGTCTTCGTCCGAGAGAACAGGGCTTACGTACAGTGGTCAGGGGAACTTATGAGGGGGTGGAGCTCAGAGTAGTGAGCCTATATTCGCCGCGCAAACGACGAAGGCGCGGCGCATGTAGGCTCTCTAGCTCAGAGGGGCAGGCGCACATGTGAATTTTAGCACCACACTGTGGGCATAGGGGAAAGGGGTAGATGGTATGGTAAATGTGATAGAGGCGTCCGTTGGGAAGCGATTCAGGTTGGAGGAGGCGCTACAGCCGTTCCTCCGACTGGGTTAGGGACGGTGAGCCGGGGTTAGCGTGTTGCTGGAGAGGCGTAAGCAGTCAGTAACCTCCCTATACGTGGTGATGGAGTCCCTTGGGCAGTAACCTCCTTGACAGGAAGTAGTCTCGTCAGGCGCATAGGTGACGAGTGCTCGTTCCGCCTGATGAGCCCACTCCGCGCTGTCTAGTCCCGTGTGTCGATGACCAGAGGACCCCAGTAGGATGCTGACGGGCTGAATTTTGAAGGAGAATTTTGCAGGCTATAGAGTTTCCCACCACAACCCACATGTTGCGGAAGATGCGGCCATAGCCATGGCTCTCGCACTCAGATCTAATATTATCCGATTCGTATTATCGGGGCTACTTGTTCGAATCCCAACCAGACTGCTGTATACGTTTCCGCTTTTCAACTCGATTGCCCTGGTTTTATTAAGTCAAAGCTTTCTACGTCTCACTGGTGCGGTTCGATATCGCGCCCAAATGTGCTGTCAGAAGGACCTTACACAATAGGTTTCACGAAAATATGATGGTGATTATAAACATAAGTGCATCAACCGACTCACAAAAGAAATGCTTTACGTGGTCGAACAGATACTTGGGTCACCCGAATTATGAAGTCCATGTCCATCCGGTGGTGCCATTACGACGCGTTTTGAGCAGCTTGGATTTTGGACCTCGACTTTGACTCAGGATGAACAGGAGAAAGATTCACGTTTTACCCATCTTTGTCTCGATGGAGGTGCTTTTATTTTATTAGAGCTGTCAGCCATTTTTCGTGCTCTATGTTTGTGACGGAGACGCCGCATTTTTGTCCTACCGAGTCAACTATATTAAATTTCATACATGGTGCGTAACCTTGCCGAAGCTAGAGCTCGTAATAAACCCCTTTTTTCGTCCCAAAAAGTAGGACGCAAAGCTGCTCAATAAAGTAATATTGCAACTGTAGTGAACATAATTTTAATGACTGGGATGTTGTCAGTGTTACACGAACACAGTATGTTAACGTACGTTTACTGTGGCAATGGAATTTGTCAACGTTTTGGTTCCAGTATCTGTTAGAAGAGAAGCCTCAGAGATAGCGCCGCGTGTCCAAGCTGGCTCTGGATACGAGCGCGACTGAGCTTTGCCCTTAAAACGTGTCCGGTTTCCACAATCTGCTTCTGATTTTCTTTCTTATCTTTATTCGCAGTGTTAAAATATCATCAAAAAAATTCTACACTCTATTTCGAGCCTTGGTCCTCCAAACATGTTCTATTCCCGTGCTCGCGCCTCGTATACCACTGAGGCACGACGCGAGGCGGAGTGTACAATTAGTGCGCAGCCGTTAAGTGTCCGCTACTGCGGTTTTGGCGGGGTCGCCGGCTTTGAAACCGGGCGAACAAAGGGAACAGTGAAGAAAGAAGGAAAACTGAGGAGAGAAGAGCGGCGAAAGTGTAAGGAGGCCGGCGATATGTCGAGGCAGAAACACATAGGCCCAGCACTCTCCGCGAGATGCACGTAAATCGGGCCTTCCTAAGTGTCCCCGTTGAGCGGTTCATGCGAACCACGTGACATTTGCGTGGTCGGTTCAAACATGACTGACAACATGCTCGACGGCGGCGGCGCACTGCGAGATAACGGCAGAGCAGCGCGGGCCGGCGTGTGTTCACTGATGACGCGATCACTTACGTGGACGCAGCAGCTACGCGCAGTTACCGAGAAGACTGCAGTTCGCGCTGCGCGAAAACTTCGCATTTGGGAGTATGGTAATTGTGAGCCATTGTTTTGTTTGATATGGTGCAGAATACTTCGTAACTTCCACTGCGTTGCACGCTAGGTATGAAACTGAGCGCAATGCTTTCGCAATAAATGAGCAGTACTGGCGTTTATTTATGAGCTTCAAAAACAGTCTCACTTGAGGGCCAACAATTCCGTTCGCAACCAGGTTCTGGTACGCAAGCCTTGTACAGAAAACCGTCGTCATTACAAACTTCCGGAAATCGAAAAGCCACTTTGTTGTAAGCGATGTATTTGCTCAAAGGCTGCTATCATTTGCTCCGCCTGCAATACACTTTGGGCCTTCGGAAACTTGATTGATTGATTGTAGGGTTAAACGTGTCGCCGCAACGCAGGAGATGAGGTGCGTCGTAGTGGAGGGCTCCGGATTAATTTTGACACCTGGGGATCTTTAACGTTGGCCGAAATCTCGCACACACGGGTGTTTTTGCTTTTCGCCTCCATCAGAAAAGCGGCTGCCGCGGCCTGGAATCGAACCCACAACCTTGTCCGGTGCAGCGTAACGCCTCAGCCGCTGAGCCACCCCAGGGGTTTTTGGAAACTTGGAATAAAACAATACTTCGTGTAAGGCGACTTTGTTATCAGGCGACTTTACTGCATTCGGCGCTTTACAGGCGAAGGGGACGAGTACACGTCGGCACCCCCGCTGTATGCCCAAGAAGCTCGCCTGCAATTTTCTGCCAACTTGAACAACTACCTCAGCACGGTGAACGGGCTCTTCAACCTTATGGAGGTGGTACGTTCTCCGCATGGTCTTTACCAGGTTGGCACTGGCTGGTGCCGCTACACCGCGTCCGTGCTAATCTCCAAACTTCTCGTGATTCGTGTGTTCTTTGGGAGGTACAAGGGGCCGTAAAGGCCAAATAGGACATTGCTGCTTGTAAGGGAACTCGCGTTGGGGAACTCATTCAGCTCCATTTCTGCCAGAAAAAAAGTCTAGCTTAAAAGAAACAATATTTTAAGAAACAGTGAGAAACTCAGTTTGCGCGACACATCGACAGGATTGACGGAACAAATGCGCACTACAAAGAAATGATCGGGTTTAATGCCCGGAATCTGGTGGTCTTCGCATTAATTGTGAGCATATGGGGATTTTTAACTTGCGTATAAACCTCGACAAGTGGGAACCTTTCTTTTTTTTGCTTCTATCACAAAAATGGCCACAACAGAAGCGAACGAACCGGTGCCTTTGAGCTCAACAGCCCAACAACGTAGCTCATGCATAAGCCACCATGGTGGTACAATTGAGGGAATACTAAGGACATAGTTTTTGTATATCGGCGCTTCCTCATTAAAAGTATAAACTAAAACTGAACTAGAGGGCCCAACGCACATCACACACTCAAACTTCTTTACGGTATACTTTAGGACGGCGGGCGCCGATCGACCAAACAAGGAGTGACGTCATAAATGCACAGCGAGCAACTGTCAGGTGATTCGCCGCCGTCTCGCCTATTTCATATTATGGTGGTCGTATGCATGTTTGGCATCAAACTGGTATTGTTCCTAAGACATAACATTCTTTTCTGATCAGCAGAACTTGTGGTTTGTCACTTTCCGATATTCCTATGACGTCACAGAATCTCGTTTCGGCGTTTGGCGGTCGCCCAATTAAGATATCGCCAAAAAAGCATCACCGGGATACTGTAGTTGAGCTTCTACTTGCGTTTTATCACCTCACCCGCCTGGTTAGGTGCAGTTAACAAATTTACAAAAATGCTTTAGTGCTTACCCACTTACGTCAATGTAGAGCGAAAATTAACGCTGGTTTTTCAATATTTCGTGAGTTTTCTGGGGGAGGGGGGAGAGGGGGGGGGCTTGAGGAAGTAAAAAAGCGTTTGCGACTGAACTAGGGCTGAGTGAGTTACCGCAGGTTGTTAGTCTGAATCTGAAGGTCACTCGCATTTTGTTTTCTTGGCGTCTTTAGCAAAGGATACAACAGCGAGGCGCCGATACATCGCCATGTCGGCGTCCCGCTTTTGTTGTCCTATGGAAGTGTGGTGTTCCTCAAAAATGTCAAGATGCCAATTAACCTATCAGTTCATGCTTGTCGGATGCATACATCGTAAAATGCCAACCTTAAAATGCCAGCTGCGCGGCGTGAACAGCATGGTGTTTCCCCTTCGCCTGCGGAACTGACGGCTATGATCTAGACAAAAACAACGCGGCAGTGGAGGGTGGCGGCCTCTAATGGCAAAGAGAAGGCTGGTACGCGGAACGTAAAAAAAACAAAAAAAAAAGAGAAAACCGCCGCCGAGTTCCACGCGCTGTTGAAGACAGCAGTCCTTTCTCCCGTGGCGCATTACACTTCAACCGATTAACCGATTCAAAAGTTGAGTGCGCTAAAACATTAATCAATTCATCGTAAGGTTAATCGACCAATCGCCCACCTCTAATAAAAACCCTTGGCTTGCATTATAAAAGTTGGGACGTTAGGAGAGGTTGGCAGGGGAAAGACATTTCATTTGGTCAAAATTGCCGTCAACACCAAACGGAGATCGAGTAACGTTGATCCGAAAGCGAGCGGAAGGCGGATGTTGAGCTAAAGAACATCACACAATCTTTTTTACCATGCCTATTTATTTGTTTCAATGAATTTTAGTAACATAGTTTAGCTCTCGGCTTCACTTTAAGCTTTTTTGCGTTACCACCTTTCTTGCCGTCTTCGCCACCACGCTATCTTCTTCTACCATGCTACCAGTTAATGGCGTGATCACAGAAAGAAATGACAGTTACCATCGGTTGTATCGGTAGCGTACCGATGCCGCCGATTTACTCGTTCGTAAAGCTCGTACTGAATTAGCGCAGTAAAGAATAATCAGACAGTTTTCTTTTGTTTTTTTTTCTCTGAAGTTCGACCTCCCGCCGCGGTGGTGCACTTGCTACGGCGTTGTGCTGCTGAGCAGAAGGACGCGGGTTCGATTCGAGGCCGCCGCGGCCGCTTTTCAGATGTATGCGAAAGGCGGAAACGCCCATGTGTACGAGATTTAAGCGCATGTTAAACATCCCGGGGTGGTCAAAATAATTTCGGAGCCCTCCACTACGGCACGCCTCAGCGCTTGTGTAGAGTCGGCACGGCAAACGCTACAATCAATGAGCCTTGATTTCGATCATGTGACCAACTAGCTTATTATGAAGAGTATAGACAAATGTCATGCCATAGCTTCATCTTACTGTTACGCTAAACAAAGAATTTTTTTATTTCCAGACATAAAACTAAGCCACGGCACGTGATTTGTACGCCCCGCGATCGCTGACTTGGAAACAGTCGAAACAATTATTTCTTTCCGTAGAAACCAGTTTTAAGCAACGCGTTATATGAAACTGCGCTGGCTTCAGATTCATGGGGATTTCACGGCGCCGAAGGTGGGTGAAATTAGTTGCCATACTTCACGGCGACAGCTGTCGCCATTTTCCAGCTGTTACGTAACGTGAAATCACTTTTACTCTGGCTAAATTTGCCAACGGGTGTCGTAAACGTTCCCGTCATATGCTTAAATTACGTCACGCCCTCTCAGCCAATCGCAGAGATGACGTGAAATGCAAGCCGTATTGTTGTTGAATAGCAAACAGAGGCCTACGTTGTCATGTTCGCTGAATTTAGTCTAGAGTTTTCTACTGCCGGCTAAGAATTATGCGCTTTCAGCAAACAGAAACACGGCAAACTTTGGAACTGGTCCCAGTAAACATCATACAGCGTCAAAATGACTAAAGCACACACAACCGCTTTGTCAACCTCAAGCACGTCACGACAGCTGGAAGCCAATCAAAAAAGACATTCGGCAAATTCACAATTTACAGTGACTTTAGTGGGTCAAGAATCGGGCCTGTATTCTTTAGCTTAGCACCCTCCTTTCGCTCCTTTTTGGATCAACGTTACTTGGTGGCCCTGTTGTGTTCATGCTAGATTTAATTTAAAGAAATTAGTGTCACTTGCCAGCCTCAGCTGCCGTCCTAATTTTTATAAGACATGCCGAGTGTTTTGTATCTTTTCTGCGGAGCATTTGATAGGTTGGTTGCGGTCTTTATAAGCTAAGCGTCAAATTACCCTACATGCCATCGTAGATATACGTACACACGTCCCCGATTGCTTGTGTTGTGCTTACGCAAAAAAACACGGCGAACTCATCTTGTATGTATCATAGAGTTTTATACTAATACGCAAGAGGGAACACTGGCGCTGCAGTCGTTCAACCACCGTAGGGGTGGTTGTGTGACGTAGAATCGTGATTTTCGAACTTGGGTTGACTAGAGGCTTGGCTGTTGCTACGTGCTTTTGGCTTCGATTTTTCTGCGCTATCAGTTTCGGTTGCGGCGCCGAAATATTTGATCGATGAAGGGTTCTGCGCGCCGATGCGTCGCAGGCGATGAGTCGCGCCGTAGTGGAGGGCTCTGGATTATGATTGCCCCGCCGAAATCTCGAGAACACGGGCGTTTTTGCTTTTCGCCTCCATCAGGAAAGCAGCCGCCGCGGCCGGGAACCGAACCCGCGACCTCGTGCTCAGCAGCACAACGCCTTAGCCACTGAGCCACCGCGGCGGGTTCGGCTCCGAAAGCATGGAGGGCTCGTTCCGGAGCAGAGTTCCTGTTAGCGCCCGATTCCAGTGGCTGCAATTACGAAATACTGCTCGACAGGAATGTAGTAGATGCGGGAAGCAGTAGCATCGCCGAGTAGCCCCCACACTAGAACTAGTCGTGTTCTACTGCATTCCTACCCGCCGCGGTGGCTCAGTGGCTAAGGCGTTGCGCTGCTGAGCACAAGGTCGCGGGTTCGATTCCCGGCCGCGGCGGCCGCTTTTCTGATGGAGGCGAAAAGCAAAAACACTTGTGTGTACGAGATTTCGGCGCACGATAAAGATCCCCAGGTGGTCAAAATTAACCCGGGGCCCTCCACTACGGCGCGCCTCATCACCTGCGTTGCATCGGCGCGTTCAAACCCTCAATCAATCAAATCCTACTGCATTCCTGAAAACGGACGCGAACTAGAGATTCCGCACAAGCTAGATTGAACGAGTACGCTGTTTCATCCTAGTCCCGTTCATGACGACGCTCGCGAGAACAACACGAGTGCGGCAGCGCCTAAGACGAATAAGAAAAGACCGTTACCAGCAGTAAATACATGTGCACAGCCGTAAAATTTTTTCGCAAAACAATAAAGCGGCAGCTTCTTTTGGCGGGTGCGTTACCACCAATTTTATCATGACCAGCACCTTGTCGCGGTAGAAAGATTCCGCTAATGCAACCGTCATCTGCTATGCTGCCCTTTTTCGCCGGTAATCAGCTGGCCGTAATTATTGGCGTGAACAAGGCCTACGCACAATCGCCATCATCTCCCGTAACCATGCGAACTTGTGGAATACAGTACTGCCGCCCTGCTTCAGCCGCAAACCATCACTGACTCGCAAGAAAAAAAAAACGCTCCGCTACCTAATCGGCTTAATCGTCGGCTCCTCTAAGCTCAGCCGCGTATACACTTTTCATATAGCTTCCCGTCTGATGGAAGAATTCTTCTCAACGTCAATAGAAAATAACAGGAAGAACAATTTGTTTTCACAATTTGTAATTTATACACTAATCAACATTAGTTATACGTTTTGTATTAAAAAAAGTATTTTGAGGGATATCAAGATAACCGGTGGGTCAAGTCAAGTTCGAAAATAACGAATCCTCCAGGCATGACCACCTCCTGGGGGTTTGAAGCCGCATTTCGGCGGCTCGCATAGACACTAGAGCCAGTGTGTCCTCTAGCGTATATTAGTATGAACATCTATGGTATTTATGAAACTGAGAATAGGGCCCCAAGCACGCAGCGTTTGAAATGAATCCCGGGTATGTATGGTATCACAACGCGGTCCCCGCCCGAGTGTCACGCCCTTGAAAACAGAGTTGGGCCTCAAGTTTATACATCTTGTTACCTGTAAAAGACGGCATTTTAGAGATCGGTGGAGTCAAAATAAAAATACCTTCGAGCATGTAAGTGTCTTAGGGATGAACACCGTCGAAACTCATGTGAAATAAAATTTCCTTGGTCCTTTCACCTCAATTTTCTTACATCTACGCCGTGCGCAAAAAACTATGCTGGTCATCCACTTTTGCCGGCTCAAATCGGCGAGTTAATTTTTTTTTTGCACTGGTTCCTGTGAGTTCTCAACGAGCGATTTCCCGGTGTGCATCGCAGGTGTGCGGAACCGTGCTGTACTTTATGATCATGTCGGACCGCTGGGAGACCAAGACGCTCCGGTTCGTCTGCTGCACGGCCTACACGTTCGCCTTCAACGGGATTCACATGCTGTTCGCCGGGCTGCTCAGCTTCACGTCTGCCATGTATCTGTCCTTCTTATTTTACGTGAGTATGAAGCAGACACGCTAAAAAACTCCCACCTCCCCTCGCGGGAACCCCTGTGTAGATGCGACGCATAGGGGGTTCCGTTGTTGTTTCCGTTATGTTGATTCTCCCATCGCGTAAAACGAGCCGTGAACCCCCTGCCGCGGCTATGACGCAACGTGCCACGGCTATGACGCAGCACAATCCAACACAATGCACATTAATCCAATCCAATCCAAATCAAATCAAATCAAATCAAATCAAATCAAATCAAATCAAATCAAATCCAATCCAATCCAATCCAATCCAATCCAATCCAATCCAATTTTAATCCAAGCCAATCCAATCCAAGCAAATCCAATCGAATCCAATCCAATGTCCCTCGCGAGAGAGTGTTCGCTATCGGAGAGGAGAGGGGGTGAGCGGCGGAGAGCGCAGCTGGCGCGGCGAGGAGAATGGGGGAGGGGCGGACAACGCCGACGACGACGACGCCGGAGGGACAAGGCGAGTGAATCAGATGCTCTGCATCTAAAATGTGAAGTACCAAACACATGTGCAGAGCGCGACGGGTTTACCCCCTTGGGTCGCGCCTTTCATTCGCGTTGGTTCCCGCTGCCCGACGGGTTCCCGAAAAAGGAATAAATTGGCTCAAATCCGCGCTGTGAAGATGGTTGGAAAGCAAAGCTGTAAACGATACCACCAAAACAGTTGTCAAAGCGACGTCACTTGATTCCACACACGTTGCTCTAGAAAGAGTGAAACCAGAGACTCTGCCAGGTGTCACCTGGAATTCGCAGGGCGGCGACCCGAACGCAGCAGCGTCCGGAACAGACAGGGCTACAGCGACCGACGACGCCGCTGTAGCCTGGACGTGAGAAGTGAGAGAGAAACAGGAGAGGAGCGTCTTTCGAAGGGTGAGACAGGGGAACCTAGCCGTCCCGATGTGCTGGTTAAAGGCTACAACACCGAGCGATACAAGCGCGGACAGAGAAACAATTTGGCATGTGAGCTTAGTGATTCCCATTTATACCGATATAAAGTAGTTAGTTCAGTAAGTTTTGGAATTGCAAGAAAGCTGAGGGAGCTCTTATAATCGCCATTGATCAGATCCAGTTGCTCTTTTCGCATTTTGTAATACCTCGTAAAACACAACCGAAATGGGATTCGCCAATTTACAAAACGGAGTTGAATTTGTGAACACAAGTGCGCAAAAGGTGGAATTTCCTTAGCGGCCAGATGTCTTTATGTGGTATCTATATTTTGTTTTCCCGCCCTGCAAACCAATCTTTAACGGATCTCTGCCGTACGACCACTTGATTGCGTCGTGTCCGGTTTACCCAGCAGGCGCTTTCGAACTATTCATTCAAGCAGTGCGAAGGAAGCGCGCACTGGAGGCGAAGCTGCGCCTGTATATAACAGGCCCAAAACAACCTTCGTTAAAGCGGGCGACAATACCGAGTCGCGTGCGGTAAACGCAGTGTAAATTCGCCCCGCCATCTACGCTTCGCTCCATGAGTGAAAAACGCCCTCACCCTCCGCAGCCACGTCGGGAGTTTCTTGTCCCGCACTCGACGAAAGAACCGTTCGCTGGTAGGGGTAGAAAGCATTGCTTTAAAACACGTGTCCGGAAAGGCGTCGCACATATATTTCACCCTTAACACACATTACCCGGTGGTATAGTGTAGACAGCAGGGAAATCGTAAAGCGAGTGTCTTTTGGCAATGGATATAGTTATCTCGAAACATAAGGTGTTCCTCGATGACTAGCACATACACACCCACCCACACACACCCACACACACACACACACACACACACACACACGTGCACGCACACGCACATGCGCACGCGCGCGCACACACACACACACACACACACACGCACACGCACACGCACACGCACACGCACACGCACACGCACACGCACACAGACGCACACGCATACGAATACTACGCACACGCACACACACGTGCAAACGGGCGCACGCAGATGCACACGCAAACGCAAACGAAAGCACACAACGCACGCACACGCACACGCACTATAGCGCGCAGAATATTTTATTCATGCGATAGCCTGAACTGTCTCATGAAGCTCGAGGAATGACCGCTTAAAGTGACCGTCGTCGACGGCGGTGTCAACAAGAATGGTGAGAAAAGTAACGTGACCTTATCGGCAAAAACTGCGCAGTGGAGGAGCACGGTGGTGGAAATTGTGAGGCGCGGACAATCTGCATCTTGTAGAGTTAAATTGTGAATGCAACCGTTTGGCTTAAAACGGAAAGGTTTTCCTGAAGTTAATCTTATGTTTGAAATTGATTTCGTTTAAATTCTTAAGGTTTGGTCAAGGTACGGCAACAAAAGAACCTCGATATGCTGTACCTTGTGTGGTGACAAATATGCTACGTAGAAAACCGTGGTACGAATTGCCCAGTCACAATAAAAGTGGGAAGACTGATTTTCCGATTAAATTCTCTCTCACCACAAGCTTGGACTTGAGTGCGTGCCTACTTACGGTGTACATTTAGGGTCGCCGTCGCTGTGAAATGTTTGCCACTTTTATCCATGACTTGCCCAAAACTTCGATTCAAGGGCGCCAAAGTAGTGATTGTAAACGTGTACTGCGCGCCCTGTTCGTAGTACGTGCTTTTCCAAGGAGTCGGTGCTGCCTGCTACATCGTCGGCTGCGTCCTGCTGGTGCGAGAAACCCACGAAGTGTCAGTGCAGGCGGTGAGTGCACGTCGCAACAGACCCCGATTTTTATACGAGCCGTGAAAGCAAAATACAACTTGGTACATGTTGAAGTGCTGCATTTTAGAAACTCAGCAAGCTCCATCCACGCCATAATTAAGAGACGTTTTTATGGGCTGAAAGCCGAGAAATATAAAGAACTCTAGCGTTTCACGATTCACTGATGGGTTATAGGCCTATACTGGCTAGCACAAAAACATAGCTGGTAACGGGGTAACCGCGCGTTAGAATTCTAGTAATGCTATCAAACAAGACTAGAAGCTCCATTACGATCGAACCGTCATGTTTTCTGGCGGTGACGTAGGTCAACTGCCTCCAATTGGATAAACAAGATTCTGTAGCATCACAGCGATATTCCCGTAAGGTGGCTCTTGGGATGGCGCTACTCCATCCATTCTCCCCGAGATCTCCAGTATTTCTTTGAATTTTGCAATTAATTTGGTACCACTGTCAGGGCGAGCCAGTCCTTTTCAAGAACCAAACGTCATTTCTTCTTTATAGCCGATTTGAAAAGACAGACTACGGATTTTTGTAAGGTGCATATTTTCAATGCGGGACTCAAAATCCACGTAATGGAATAGAAGAGACTGCATTTTTGTGTTGTTTTAGCTGAGGACAAGTTTTCAAATACATCTTTTCATCTCACGTGCAGTTAACAATACCTTGCGGCAAGGCTCAGTGTTATAGTTACCGTCATCTGCTTTGGCTGCACAAGTAAGGCTGGTGGATGTAGATATTTCGCTTCCAAACGTTCTTTGGCCCTGATAGGCAAATAGTATTTGCCTGATAGGCAAATACTTTCGGTTGAAAGTGTTTTAAGCGATGCCCTTTCAAATGGGATAAAGAGCTGCATGTATGCTCCACAAAAATCGGTTGTCAGTTCTAAAGGAATGGTGCCACCAAATGGGAACTTTTAAAAATTGGCCGATCCCACGGATACCAGGAAATGGACGCAATGCGAAGCTTTCATCGTGGAATAACTGGGTTGAAACGGACTTTCTCGAGGCACTTTCAGTGTGTATGCTTGGGGTATTTGGTGACTTTTCAAAAGGGTGCGTTGTGGTCACCACCTCATGCGATACCAGAGTAAACGCGGGCTTTCCACGTCTTTCTCAACCGGTGTGTCGCTTTCTGGCGGGTACCGCGGCAGCGGTAAGCGCAGCCCTGCCGGATCTGGGGAAAGTTCTCACGGTGGCTCGCGGCGACTCGCTTCGCATGCCGGGAGCAATGCGTGGTTTCCAGCCTTATATGGAGTGCGATAGAACGCATCGTCGCATTCAGGAATGTTGCTACGCAGAAACTGGGACAACCTACCAAGCGGCCTACGCTGCCAGAATGCAGCAGCAGCCTCGCTTCCCCCCATCGGAAACCTAGGGAAAGCTAGCCAAGGACAGGTTCACTTTACAAAGTGATATCGCTGTTTAAATACGCACACATCCCTTCCTGCGACTATGGGCGCCAAACATCGCGTGTAAGCAGTTCTAAACCGATATTATTGCCGTAGTTTTGAGAGACCGGGAAACATCATAGCTCAGCCGCTTTGTGACGTCAAAATAGCTAAGGAAGGTGGAAATAGAGGATTCCAGGCCAGTAAAGCTCGGTGTGGTGTGTTCCTTCACGGTTGGGGAAACAAAAATTAGCCGAAATCGAAACCGGTGGATCCGAGCAGTGCAAAAAAAAAAACGCCAAGTATGCATTTAGGCGAGAATTGTGACGTCTTCGTTTATAGGCCCCACCAACACCACTATTTTTGGCAGTTTTAGACCGGCTGAATGCGACTAGGGTTATCTTTAATTGAGCTACAGGGCAAGCGGGTATAACTCTTCGTAACAATGTGCCACGAATGCTTTCGAAGCCAACGAACACGTTCGACTGGTTTGGACAGAAAACGGGAACGGAAGAACGTCGCCAAGCGAGCGACAAGACAGGTAACTTAGAGCCGATGACGAAGTGAAATGACTGATTGATTGTAGAGTTTAACGCGCCGATGATGATTTGCGCAGGCGATGATGCGTGCCGTAAGCGAGGGCTCCGGATCAATTTTGACCCCCTTAGGACCTTTAACGTGCGCCGAAATATCGTACACACGGCCGTTTTTGCTTTTCGCCTCCATTAGAAACGCGGCTGCCGCGGCCGGCTGCGCGGCGGCCGCTCCACCTGGTCGCGGCTGCTGCGCTCGAACTCGTGTTCAGCAATACAACGCCGTACCCACTGAGCCACCGCGGGAGGTACAAATGGAAGTGAAGTGAATCTGAGTGAATCATGCAGTGTATCGAGTAGATCAAAGTGATTTAGAAGTTGTCACGCAGCGAATAAAGTGGACACCCAGGGAATAGAAAAATCACGACTTCAAAAATGAAGTGGCTGGCCAGTTGTTTAAAAGGAACAAAAGCTTAGCTCATTCTGCCGATATATTAGAAGATTAAAAAAAGGGGGGGGGGAAACAACATCTTTACTCGCCGGCTAAAAGGTCACGGTGGCTCTCACTCCCTCGCTAGGAGGGGGGTGCCGGCCGCGACTGCTGGCGTGTGATCGCCGCCAGCGCAAACTGCGCGGCGGCTTTCTGTACTTCCTTGTCCGTCTCGCGCACCGCACGCGCGAGATGGGGCGATTCAACTATGCAGTAAATGCTGACAAACAATTTATCCTGAGCAACTTTCCCGTCCACCGCCAACATGTAATCTGGCCTCTTCCAGCGTGACTGTTTTGCCGACAATGTTTAAGATGACATCCACACAGCTATTCCAACCAAAAGGTGACTTAACCGACCTTGAATTTTTTGTTGTTGCTGGAAGAGATTTATCGCACAACACACTGAACTATCGGACATTCTGGTTCTTAAGCGCTCCTGGTTCCTTTTAACGGTCTCTCTTACAATATCGCTCGCGTATACTTTTTCTTGCAGATCACTGGCCTGACTACGGGTGGCATTCACGCATTCCATTTTGCTTATGTCTTCTACAAGGTGTATATCAAGTGAAGAAATCGGCGCACTTTTCTCCAGATGATCTTCGATAGCCTGTAACTCGGCCCGCATACAAAACGAGTTCTCCGCCTGAAAAACGGCGCTTCATTGTGTCATTCCTTTAGTCTTTTTATCGGCGTGTCTATTGGATATCTCAAGGGTGGGAGATGGCCCCACATCGCGCAGTGTTAACTGCAAAGAAATTCAAGCAGAATTATTTTCGTAAGTCTGAAGTTGTGCGGCAGACTGCAGGTAGTGCACTAGAATTCGGCAGGGTAGGAGCCGATTCCTAGACCGCCGCGTGGATACGCCAAAACCGGTCCACATACCCACCGATGAGGGGGGCGCAGCTGTCTCGCAAACTGGATCATACAAAAAAAGGTGAGAAAAACGGAGAGAGGATTGCAAAATTTAGCGACGGGGAACTGAAATGCCGACAAATAGGGAACATAAGTTGGAGAAAGTAAACTGCAAAAAGGCCGAAGACAATGTTCCTGCTTTTACAGCAACAGGGCCGGGTGAAATTCCTATACGGCTGGTCAAGCTGTTGGCCCCAAAAAGCAAGGCACAACTGCTGCGAGCAGTCGAAAAGTGCTAAATATTATGCAAACACCGCACGATTAGCGCAAGACAGGGATTTATGTATTTGTTTATGTATACATACTGCAGCCCCTATTAGGGCTATCTCAGGAGTGGACATAGAAATGATCAGGTGATAACAAGCAGGAACAAAAACATGAGCGTAGGGCACAAATTTGTGGTTCACAATACTACACACGATACAGAATGAACAAAGGCAAGACCAAAGAAAGCAAGAGAACATGGAATTCTCTGCTTAGCACGCATGTGATATTGCACTCAGAAACTGATCTAAAGGGAGCCCGCGGATATCGCCGGGTAGAAAGTTCCAGAGCTCAATAGTGAAAGGAAAAAAAACTATACTTAAACAAATCAGTTTTGGGGTGAAATGGCGTAATATTTAGCGCATGTTGACTCCTGGTGTGAACAGAGGGTGGTGTGGCAAACTGCAGACACCTGTGAAGCGACGGCAAGCGCGGCGAATTAATCAAGGTGTACAGGAATTTTAAGCATTCTGAATGGCGCCGAGCAGATAAAGGAGTTAAACCCAATGGTGCTAAGTTGGACGTAGGCGAAAAATCGCCGTCATATCTTCGGTAGATAAAACGGACGGCTTTTTTTTGTATGGATTCTAATTTTGCAATGCCGGATGCTTTGTGTGGCTTCCACACGACAGAACCGTATTCGAGTAATGGCCGTACTAAAGTTTTAAATGTTAGAGCTTGGTTTCTTTTGGTGCTACACGGAGAACGCCCTGTAAGTAACCTAATCTCTTCAAGGCTTTATTATATGTGATATCAATGTGCTTGGACCAGGACATGTTATGAGTGACGTGAAGGCCGAGGTACTTATATTCCATTTTTCTTTCTAAATGACAACCATCGAATGAGTAGGGAAATAGATGAGCGGATGACCGAGTAGAAAAAGTCATGTACACAGTTTTTTGAAAATTTACATTCATTTGCCAGGTTTGGCACGAAGTACAAAAATTGGAAAATGAATTGTTCAGTTTTGCGTGATCCTCAGCCGAAGTAATTTTTTGATAAATGACGCAGTCATCCGCGTATAGCCTAATCTGAGACGTTATGTTACCGGATATGTCATTAATAAATAATAAGAAAAGAAGGGGTCCAATACCGAGCCCTGCGGAACACCTGAAGTTACATCAGCGGTACTGGATGCCGTTGAGTTAAAAAGTACATACTTCGAGCGGTGAGAGGGAAAACTAGATATCCAATCCACGAGCAGCGGGTTTTAATATGTAGTTAAGTTTAAGTAAAAGTTTGGAATGGAGAACTGTATCGAAAGCTTTCGATAAGTAAATGAAAATAGCATCTACCTGATAACCCGAGTCAATCGATTCAATAACATCATGACTAAATTCGGTGAGTTGAGTGATTGTACTGAAACCGCGTCTAAAGCCGTGTTGAAACTCGTTTAGAATATTATTAGCTTCCAGGAATTCTACTATGTGTTTGTATATGACGTGCTCTAATATTTTGCGTGAGTGAGATGTCAAGGAAATAGGCCTGTAATTAGACGGCGAGGTTTTGCATCCGGCTTTTAAAAAGGGGAGCACTTTAGCGAGTTTCCATGATAATGGAACTGTTGCTGTTGCTAGAGATTTTTTGTATATTACCATAAGGTAGCGGCTCGTGCATGAAGCATATCGTACTAAAAAGTTGTTGGGAATATTATCTGGGCCAGGGCTTTTTTTTAGTGTCTAAGTTAAGCATCAAATTTAGAATGCCTTCTTCAGATAAACATACGTCACCAATTGAGGGTGCAGTGTTGGCCAGTGAAAAGGTAGGTGTTTGCAAATTATCGATGGTGAAAACAGATTTAAAATAAGAATTAAATGCATTGGCTATTGTGACAGGGGTCGCTTGTGGAAGCTTCATGAATGTCCATTGTGTTTGGTTCCGTTAAACTCGGCAAGATGGAGCTCCAAAATTTTCTTGGATTTGTTACCATCAGGTTTTTTATTGTCACTTGGTAATAGAAATCTTTGGCGGCTTTAGTTTTGGCTCTTAGTTCCTCTTTAAGTTTATTGAACTCATTTAATGACGGGGAGATCTGACGTCTAGCCGAACGATGTAACCTTTTTACGCGACGTGTCAGTTGTAACAACTCTCTCGTCATCCATGGCAACCGGACATTTTTTTTTCTTAGTTTTTATCGGAATAAAGCGGGCGATACAAGAATGCACAAGATTTTCAAAGAAATAAACCAAATCGTTGACGTCGCTAGATTCGCTAAGCAGTTCGAAATTTTCAAATGAATCCTCTAGAACTGTCAGGTTACTGACGTCATCTGCGCGGTTAAAGTCACGATGAGTTGAATACACAATACTCGGTGTGGGTACACGACATGAGAGTGAGACGAAAACGGCTTTATGATCGGAGATTCCTTCAGTGACAAGGCAGTTGAATGTGCTTTCTAAGAATGTTGGGCTAACAAAGACTAAATCGAGAACTGCAGACTCTCTTGTAAATTCTCGAACAACTTGGGTTAGGCCGAGAAACTGAGAAAATTTCAGCAGCTCTGTGTCTGTTACAGAGGGCGGATCGCTTAAAGACAGGGTCGACCATCGAATTCCAGGCGCATTAAAGTCTCCCATAATGATTAGATTTCCGCTACTGTAGTTATGCTCACTAATAAAATTTGTCAAGGTGATCAAAGAATCCGCTGACGATCCCGGAGGATGGTAAAAAACGCCTATAATGATAGTGATGTGCTCAATGTAAAATTTGCACCACACTGACTCTATTCCGGTTGGCCCTTGAATTGCACGAAACTTTAAGTCTGAATGAAAAAAAGTGCCACCCCGCCCCCTCGCCCACTATTCCTGTCCGACCAAAGTACGGAAAACCCAGGGGGCGTGATTTCACTATCATGAATTCCCTCATGCAGCCAGGTCTCAGTGACGCCCACAACGTGCGCTCCATGTGCTGAAATTGTTGAGAAGAAATCAGGAAACTTATTTACTATACTTCTAGCATTGATGTTCAAGAGGTGTAAGTTAGCGTTCTTCTGTTGTGGTAGTCATCGAGGACCGGGCGGAGGGAGTGTAGTTGTAATCCCTTTTGTGCGGCTGTTGGACCGAATGAGACAGTTAGAAGCATTGTCCCAGTCGTGACGAACATTGTCAATGAAGACGTGATCGTAGATAATGCGGACGTTGGTGCCAGCGTCCCTAAATGACTTTGTTGCTTCCCACAATTTTTTTTGTATTATGCGTAAGCGAGCTGTAAAATCCTCAGTAAATGCGAACATTTGGGTCCTCGATGTTCTTGGGCACTTTTCATAATCGCAAATTTGTCGTTGAAATCGAGGAGTTTAATGATAGTAGCAGGAGGACGGCCTTCGCTACCTCTCCCTTAGCGATGGCATCTCTCGATTCGCGGGCATTCCATTTCAAGTTCCTCTGTAATAAACTTCGACACCTTTGAAAGCAGTGACGTATTTGTTTCCTCGGGTTCTTTCAAAATGCCATGAAAAATTACGTTGTTTCTCCGGGATCGGTTTTCTGGGTCATCATTTTTTGCGGTAAGTTGTTCCACAGTGGATTTGACCGAGTTAAGCTCTTGTTTTAGAGAACAGGTCCCCTCAGAAACAGCCGCTGATGCGGAGGTTGATTCAAGAGCAGCCACTCGAGATTCGAGGGCATCAAACATAGAATTTACGGATTGATGAAATTGCTTGATTTCAGCTATATGATCTGCCAGTTTTTTCTGTCCAGACAGGAGCTCATTCAACATGCTTTTAACAGAAGCAATGCTGTCTGCCTCCTCAAGCTTCTCGTTGTTATCCGTTGCTGAAAGGTTAGAGGCAGAACTTCTGCCTGAAACAATATTGCTGCCTTTGTTGGCCGAACTAGACTTTGCCTGTCTCTGAGGGCCTGGGTTTGTTTCTACATCCCCGCTCTAAAGCAGTGTGCAAATGCAATGGAATAGCTGTGAAAGCAATGAAAAGCACTTCATAGCAAGACCATCAGAACAATCACATGGGCAAGGAAACAGCAGCAGGAAGCGATTATCAGAGCGATAGCAGTAAGCATTTTGGAGGTAGTTTACCTGCGCAAAGAAAACACAATGGATGAGCATCGTCGAAGCTTCGCTGTTTCCTTGCCCACTGACGTGCAGATGCGGCGGTGGTGCTTTTATATCCGCGGCCGGTGACGTCACGGAATAGAACTTGCCGAACGATGGGCGGTGTAGCGAGGCGTTATCAGTGCAGGGGGTGGGTGCCTTCACCAACAGGCCGTCGCCATCGTCTACTGGGGCGATGGGGCAGTCTGTGAGCACGCAAACTGTAGCGTCCACGTGATGTTCCAACGGTAGAAACTGTATTCCGGACACCGGGGTTGGGAAGTCGGGTACGGTAGTAGCGCGGCAAATTGAAGCACCCAAGCTGGCGTAGAATAACTGCGCAAAGAAAACACGATGGATGAGCATCGTCGAAGCTTCGCTGTTTCCTTGCCCACAAGGTGATCTATAAAGGTTAAGGTCATAGGGCTAATGCCCACCCATGAAGGCGTATTACTGTTACCTCAGTGGCATGCAGGCTGACAATGGAATACATAAAAGTGAAACTAGGAGCTCCAATACAGGGGAACGGCGTATTGAAAGAATCACAAAATGTATTCAGACGAAGGAGGGGCTTACAGGACACTTCATTCGTCCAACTTACCGCATAAATTTGTCAATGGCGCAAACGCGACCATTGTGAAGAGCATTTCTGGATATCAAGGAAGCCTATTACAATATAGATAGAGAACTTCTATTGAAGACAAATTGAGAGGGAGGGATTTGGCCAGGACATTATGAAGCAGCTGCAGAGTACTGACAATGAGTGCGAGGTGCCTGGAGGAATTGAGTGATTTAATGTACACCGGTATCGTAGTTAGAACTATAGGTTTAAAGCACGGTTGTCTTTTGTCCCTATTGCTGTCCATGCTGTACATGACAAAAACAAAAAAAAATATTCAACACAGCCGAATAGGTTTCAATCTATGTTATAGCCGCAAAGGACACGAAGTGGATGAACGTATCCTGGCGCTGATATATGCAGATAACATAGTACCACTAGAAGAGAGCGAACATTGTCCGCAAAAGCGGGTAGGCGTTTCCGGGGAAGAGGCCACCGATGCGGGGTTGGGGTTTAGAACAGCAAAGTTCCGGAGTCTTGTTCTTCAATGAGAATTCTCCTAACCAAATGGTATCCGTTCAACAAGGAACAATACCGCGGGAAACGAAATACAAATACCTGGGCGTATGATAATCACCGGCCAGGCATTTCTAAAAACGCATGAGGAGCATTTAGGCATAAAAGAAAAAAAATGCCTCTATAAGGAAGCACCGAGCGCAATGGGGATTTAACAAGTTTAAGTTGTGAGAGGAATCTGGAAGGGAGTAATGGTACCGGAACTCACCTTTTCAAGCGCAGTAGTGTGTGTCAAATTAGAGATTCAATCATGGCTAGAAGTGAAACAGAGGGCAGTAGGTCGATTGGCATCAGCAGCCTCCAGGAAAACAACAAATGAGGCAGTGCAGAGAGGCATGCAATGGGCCTTCTTTCAAGTGGGGGAAGCGCAGAACAAAAGATATTTTGGCGAACTATTTCGATATATTGATGACCGTTGACGAGAGTGCACGAAAAACTTGGACACAATAGATAAAAAGAACCATAAGGCTGGAAGGCTTAGGACAAATTACATGGAGCGAGGAAGCGTCGGGGAAACGACCAATAAAGAATTGAGTGAAAGAATCGGAGACAACGAACTGGAAAAAATGGATGGGCGCAAGGAAGTTCATTAGATGTGTACAGAATCGGGAAGCGGGAGATTACGAGGGAAAAAAGTCTTTGGTACTATCAAAGCTCAGGCGCGTTGCTTGCGAACAAAAACACTTATCCGCGAGCAGGTACAGCAAGAACTGTGCGCAGGTAGGGAGGGAGGCAGAGACCATGCGACATATGGTAACGGAGTGCGAAGGTATCTGTTTCAGTCGTCAGTGAGGGCGACATCCATATTCCGGAAGCCCTGGGCTCTAAGATTAACGGAAACGTGAATTGAAGGAAAGTTAGAATGGTGGTTGGAAGGAGCAGAGAAGACAATGAACGAAGTTCACACTTCCGCGTAAGACGGGAAGGAGGCGAATCTGTACGGAACCTTCACGACCAGTACGAAGGTTTAAGTCCATAATCCCAGTCGATTTACTACTACTTCCCTTCGGCAATGACTGTTATTCCTATTGGTTGGTGTGTTAGCTTTCATTTTGTAGTAAGTGATAATCATTCCACATCACCTTATAGGGGCGTTTCCTATGACGTGTCTTTATCGTTCCGATCAATTGTTGACACTAGTACGGCGAAGGCTGGAGTTTCTTTCCTTTGCCAATCTTGGCCAATCACACTAAGTGGGCATGCTTGGCTTGAGAAACGTGCGCAGGGGACGCTGGGCGGTAATCACGAGGCACGCACACATGAGTGCTAGGCGTTTCCTTGATTTTGTAAATGTCACGCGGTAGCCCAAGAGGCCTGCTTTCAAGGGCGCGCGCTCGGCAATTCTTCGGTATTTTTAACTGCGGACGCCGAAAATTGCGATTTTCTTAACAGCTTCGCTGTGAAAAAGATAGGACGACATGCGAACAAAGAATTCAGGCTAGCACAAAATACCATAAATTGTTTTTCAATTGCGAGGTTGCTGTACAGTGTCTCAACGACTGAGGTCGCTGCACAATGCCTCCCCCGTACAGAGAGGAAGCCGCTAAGCATCATCATCATCATCATCATCATCATCCGTGCGTTGCTCTTCCACACACTAGGGGAGGGGAGAAAGTGCCCCACCGCTGACATTGGCCTCCCGATTGCTTTGCGCGAACTGAGGAACTTGCGTGGTAGTGGCGCTGCCCTTCTCGGGGGAGACGCTATTGACATTCGAACCGACATCAGAGAACCGCAGCTCCACTGATTTAGCAGATTATCACTTGGTGAACCTAGATTTCGTTACGAGGAAAATAAAGAGCAGTCAGCTGCGACTTGGCGAGGATGCCGTTTTGTGTGCGCACTTGGAACTTCTCGTTTGCTGAATTGGCAACGCTTCCCGTTTCGCGGTTCCCCGCTGCGCCGTCTTCATTCGTCTGCAGTAGGCTTTATATTTCTGCATTCGTGATGTGTACCACTCGCATACATCATATGATACAAAACTTGAGGGTGCCCATAGAGTGGTTTTGGCGAGTGCCTCATCATATATAAACCAATTACACGGAGGAAATTTTATTCCAACACAAATTATCATTAACTTCAGTAGCTGCGGGCAATCAAGCATTTCATTCGAAACAATTTTAAGCAAGCCATAATTTGAGAAAACCCGTCTTGAGTATAAGTCCTTCGCATACCTGTGTAGTCGCATCTCAAATATACGCTGACAGATGAACATGTCTAATTTGATTGGGCAAGGATTGATAAATTGACTTATGAAATAAACAGCTTCACTAAAGCAGTTACTACCAAGGAATGCCGCCGATCAGTCCCGCGACTTTGACAAACAAAGTAAAGGATTTATACCAACGACTTAAGCAATAATTCACATCATGGCAGTGTGGTCGTTCCTCACTTTTCACGGGCTGCAGTTGGGTGAAGAACATGCAAGTTCCGTTAGCAACCATTATACCAGAAGTAAGCACTGCATTTAGCTACAGAGTGCGTTTGAAAAAGCATTTTCGTAAGAACCAGACATACCAGATCACTACGTTCACACACATAACTTGCATTACAGCGTCAATACCAGAAGTTGAGAAAAGACTGTGTTTAGAGTGCCAGCTGTCGTTACTGTAATAACACTTTTAAAGGGACACTGAAGTGATTTGTAAACATTGCGGGATTACTAGCGCAAATTGTAGTCCGGAGTCCATAGGCCATGTTTCGACCACTCTGAGCGCGTTTACGCGAATTTATTTAGCAGAAAAAGCAATTCGAAATTGCTGTCCTCCTCTCTGCACCCTCGCCCATTTTTTTGTGGCGTTTTCGTGTGACGTCACGAGGAGACAAGCTGGCAATTGGCTGCGCTACTGCACGGTTCGCCGACATTTCGATCGAGTCAGTCGGCACAGCGTTTAGACCGCCGGCCGCCGACGGGACGTCGCAAATGGCTCGCTCTTTGAAATTTAGCCACCACACGTTTGTGAATGAAAGAATGTGCCTTTCTTTACTTTGTTAGTTTGTACACTGTATCTATCTCCAAGTCGAGTCAAGGTCGCCTCACACAAGCGCTGCGCAAGGGCACATGCGACGCTTCGCTGACTTTACGCTAGTAGGAAAATCTAAGGCCACTTGAAGGTGGGAGAAGAGTCAACGAAGTCAATATTGGTACTAAGAAAATAAAATCAACTGAAACTTTTGCTGTACAGCGCAAAATTAGGGAGCAGGAAGCATTTTTTGCCCAGGGTGAACAAGCACAGCGGTCAGCAGCACGACCGCACATCTGCGAACGCTTTTCCGTCCAAGAACTGCAATTGCTAGACGTGAGATATTGTGGAAGTTTGGGGGACACTTACTGCATTGGCGCTATACGACAAATAGTCACCTGAAGTACTTCAAATGATAAGGCTAAATAAAAGTGTAAACTGGTTTTACCTTATATACCTTGTATATCCAGCCTCGGCCGAGTGGTCTAAGGCGTTAGGTTGTCGTTTTTCGAGTCGCAAGTTCGAATCCCCACGGGTGCATCGTTTTTTTTGCCAGTTAATTTTTTAGTTTTCGGCCTGTGTTTTCTGAATGGAGTTCACCATTTTTGTGCCGTAACGTTCACTGTTCCTCGAGCGACTTTGCAGAACGCGCGCAGACTGCCACTGACGCTCTAGCGAGTTCTCGTTAGCGTGCTACTGCTTGCGGGCAGTGGGCACAGGCCTGAATCAGCACACCCTTGGCCTGGTGCGAACACGCTTTTTATGATACAGGCGTGAGTGAGGCAAGCACCGAATATGAGGGACAAGCGCATGGCATTTGAGCGTCAGCGGTGACGCGGGGGGCGCCATCCACTGCTTAGGCCTCGGCTAGTGATTTCTACGATTCCAAGCCGCCCTGGGAGGCTTATCTCAGGCATTTTCCAGCCGACAATATGGCAGAAGCGGGTACGGCGATTACTGAGATATCGAGAAGGCCCATCCAACGATGCCGTGTGATGTCAAACATGTTGTTTTACAGAAGCGAAACCGAAACGTGTTTGAATGCTAACCTTGGACATCGTCCAATCACGGTGCCAGCTTCTCGCGACGTCACAGCTTTAGTTAGTGCGGCCGCCACAGACCGCGCATGGTATTTTTTCTTCTTTCCCGCTTTATAAAATAATTAGCGACTTATCAACCGGATAAACGATGAAAAGTGTGGTAATTTGAGCCAGTCTACGCAGTGCAAGCAAAACTGGGAGCTTGACAAATTCACTTCAGTGTCCCTTTAAACCGACATCCAACGGCGTTTCGTAGAAAAAATACCGCGGCTGGCATTACTTTGCTTTTGCTAACGTAACGTAATGTAAACTAACCTGCGGTAACCTCACACAGAGAAATAACTCATTCAAAACAGGTAAAGTAAGATAAGCCATAAAAATTCGGAAGTAAAAATAAACATCTAAAACGAAATAAATGAGGCGAGAGCCGGACAACAACCTCCGCCCTTTTAGGGCACGAAATGGAGCTGGGCCTCTGCACCGCAACGACGGACGACAAGCTGCGCTCTCTGGTAACAGGAAAAGGAGACACCGGAGCAACTGGAGCGGCCTCATCGCCGTACCAGAGCAGTGCAAACCGTCGGACCCTTGGCTGACGAAAGAACTGGTTCCTTCACGACGGACCCCTCTCCCCTTTTCCTGGGGCTGTTTTTGAGATAACGTGGAAATAAAATTCTGGTGGCCTGTTTTTTGGTTGGCCCAATGGTTGGTCAACATCATCGTCATTGTCAGTATAATTATAATCATAATCACCCGCCTTTTTATTGCCCTGAAGAATGAAGTAATTACAGAATTCAAGCAGTTTTTCTACATACGGCCAGTAATCCTGCGGAATAGCCAAGGTACGCTCTCATGGATACCTGAGCTAAAAGTGGTTTTTTAATCGGCTTCTCGACGTTCACAAATGCAGTGACATTTGTCCTACGCTTGTTACCACGGTTATTACGATTTTTTGACATCCACCCTTCACAAATTACAAAACTGCCCCCATTCCAAACCGCCGCTTTAACGCGTCGTGAGGGGAAATGCGGGCAACTAGTCTGGTTTTTTCTGCACTTCCGGTAACTCCAAGCGCGGCCCTTACACAACTATCCCCGGATGTAAATGATTCCATCATCCGTGCACTGCCTGTCCTACTTGGACGCCGGCAGTATTCGTAAATCAGGGCCGCTTACAACACACCGCCTTTGTGAACATGCGGTCTCATTATATGCCAACCACACTGAAAACTTAGGACTACTGTAATAAAACAGTACACATAACCTGGACAGTGAATGTAAAACACTTTGTTCAAAAGGTATGCGCGCAACGCGAAGCGCTCCTAAATATAAGCGTTTACAGAAACAAAATTGAACAAACGGGCGGCCATTACCGGCTGCCGGATGTGACGTTGGGGTTGGACCGGAGAGGGCGTGCCGGTGTCGGCGACCACATACATCAGCCTCGTATTGCGCGAGGGAGGCCGCACGATTCGCGTTTCTGTTTCCACAGAACCATTACGCTAACATTTGGTTGTGGGTGATGCAGTTATGTGCTGTGAAAAGCGCAACATCTGGTTTCTACAAACTGAAACGCCACAGCAATTCTATTTGCACAATTCTACCAATAAAGTAGTAATCCTTGGCGGGGCGAGTTATGAAAAACCGGCCTCATTGCCAAACCGTCTTTATTTGTAAAATATCATACAGGACAATTTATTACCCCCCGCCCGAATTATCATCTTGCTTTTCTCGGGGAACGAACGTCGTACGAGCGGGCGGCCAATCCCGAACGGGCGAAACTTTAGTCAATCTCATTTGTCCAGATCATTACACTTTCACCTCACCAGAGATTCAGAAGGTATTATTAAAATCAGACTAAAACCGTACGCGAGTTTACAAAGCCATACGACGCGGGTAAAAAGTAAAACAGAAAGTTACCCGTCCCGCTACCGTTTGCTGATACATAGCTTAACCCTCGGAACGTGCAGCTCCTTTCGTTGTTGTTGTTTGTTCGTTTATTTAATAGCCTCAAGGCTTAGTAGACACCAAACGGGTCCGATCCTATTAAACATTTTCTCTTCATAGAATCAAAATTGTACATTCCTCAAAGGAAAATGATAATTTCCCCGGGCTGACAAGAAAAGGCGATATTCGTTAGAAGGGAAGCTATTTCGTTCGCATCGTTACAGTGCCCGAAGGTGACGGCCACTTTTTTCACATACATTTGCTACCAGGAAAGACGCTGAGTTTTGTCCATCTAAAGAGCGAGGATTAGGTAGCGCTGATGTCTGTAGCCACGCGTACAGCATTTGAGTTAGGTATATTATGCGTTGGAGAAGGTACATCCGCGTCGGCGTCGTCGGCGTCCGCACTCGCACTGCGGATGCGCAACTCTCCTCCTTACACCCACAGCTCCACGATACTCCACTATAAAAAAAAGAAATAGTTAGCGGCGCCCGGTTTTGATCCCGCGACTCTCTGGCCGCAACGGGAGGTACGCGGTGCTCTTCTCACCACGCTAAAAATCCGGCACAGGAGCAAGTGCTACGAACACACCTTAGCTCCTTGACTCATTCAAACTACGTCAAGAAGCTACTGATACAAAGAAGGCACGCGAAGCTGAACGTCAACAGAAACGACGAACTGAAAACTTTAGAGGAGGGTGTTGAATTTCCCGTGGGAAAGCTGTGGCGGGAAGCGCCACGCGCCTTGCAGCTGAACCAGCCCCGTCCGCAGCGCCTCTGATGCTGATTGTGGCAGGATGACCCTAGGGATTGGCAAACCAAAGAATCCATCACGAGATAGCTTCGCGTTCAACCACCGTCGTCATCTTCCTGTAGGGGAACCGCCGAAGAAGAAGAAGAAGAACGAAAAAACAAAGCTGCGAAGAGGAGGGCGTGTACATTGCTCTCAGTCGGTGCACCAACGTCAACAACGTTTACCTCACCAAAGCTGACTGAGACTACCGATTCTACCATAGAGACAACATCGACAAGAACATGATGGACGAGTTTCGCGCACGAGAACCACCACCTACTCACCGTAACACAACAGCACTTGCGTGCCTTTGCCACCGGTGTGGACCCGGACGCGGAATTCCCTCTGGCGCTAGTAAAAACCAGATCACTCAACATAACGGCAACACAATGGCACCACACGGAACCGCCACGATGCTTCGCATCCTCATTAGGGTTCCCCACGTGAAGATAGTGTGATTTTTTTTATTTGACAACCAAAATATCGGGCAACCACTTATGCGCGGCCTCTGCTACACGGACGCTTCTTGAAAGAATTTTGCATCAATCAAGAAGGCCATTACTATTTACCTCATGTAATTGGAAAACCCAAACACTTTGTTGTTTATTAAACTACGAAGGAAACTATCAGCTGGGGTATTCATGTACTAATCAACGATGACACATTGTGGCCATGTAGCGGAAGAGCTTCCAGCGCCCGGCAAACACCGGCGACGGTCGCCGAAAGATTCAGATTCTGATTTCTAACTGTAGGGTTTTAGGCACCGACGCAACGCAGGCGATGAGGCGCGCCCTAGTGGAGAGCTCCGGATTGATTTTGACCACCTGGGGATCTTTAACGTGCGCCTAAATCTCTCACACACGGGCATGTTTGCTTTTCCCCTACATCAGAAAAGCGGCCGCCGCGGCCGGAAATCGAGCCCGCGCTCTCGTGCTCAGCAGCGCAAAGCCTTAGCCACTCAGCCACCACGGCGGGTGTACACCCTTCCTTCGTCCGGTCCGTTTGAGCGCTGTGTCTTCGTAAGAAACACCATTAGATTTTTATACTTGGCCCTAGCTACATTTGAGTATCTCCCGTCTACCGTGGCCACAAAATGATGTTAACCTCTACTGTGTGCGAGAGCTGCGCTAGCAGCAGAGGGCCTCTGGTTCTGTGAAAAGGTGTCTGAAGATGTGGCTTTGAAGTCTTGTATTGTCAGCTGCATTCAAATCTTGGGAGTCAATGCTTGCGCGTTTCACTCCACTTTTTACCACGCGGCATCACAATAATTTCTGGTATTTTACCAGAGTTGACCAACATTTGGGATGAAACGCTGAAATTTTTCAAATCCTTGCCCCACCCCCCTCCTTCCCGCCCCCTTATCAGAATGTCTTACTCTGAGATTACTGGCAGTGGTTGTATTAGCAGTTATGCTGACCTTCGTGGACCATTAGTAACTGCGAGAGCAGCTGCCGCGGTACAGTTGTGGTAAGTGAAGGAACGGAGGTATTACTACCAATGCTTGCAGGTTCAGTAGCATCGGAAGTATCAATTACCAGTAGGTATACTCCATCAGCGAGGTAACGTAAGAATCACTATTGTTATTTACGTTGCTGGTAGAAGTCGTACCGAAACCACAGCTCTGAGAAATGTACGGCCAAAGTTTTTAAATAAAACTGTTTTGTTAAACAGCTGCCACGTCCTTCTGAAGTTATCCGCTTGGAACAAGTTTACAAATGAGGAAAAAATTGGTAAATCCTGTAGGTTGCAAGTTATGAACGCAACCGTTCGCTCTAAAAACGGAAACATTTTTCTGAAGTTGGCCGAATGTTAGAACTTCTTCTAAATTGCTGTCGTTGAGGCGGGGCACAGAATAAAGCTGATCAGCTATACCTGGCATGGTGGGCAAAATGATACGTATAGAAAACCGTGGTACAAACTACCCATCTACGACAAACCCTGGAAGGCTGCTTCTGCAGCCTGATTTTCTCTCACTATAACCACAGTCCTTCAATGCGTTACTGGTCACGAAACTTCGGCGCTCGTTTCATATAGGGACCGCGGGCGCCACTAGAGGCGCCACCGCCGCACGAAGGGCATCCAGCCGCCGCGCGTGCGGCATATTGGCCAGTTCTTGGCCTGCTAACGCTGGCTGATTAAGTATGTTTTTTTCGTAATAGTTAGTGATGCATAGTCCAGTCATGGTGTATATCACCTGCCTTCAAAGGGGTTTTATTTTTCAAGTAAATTACCGTTGACTTCGGCCGCGAACGGCAACCGCTTATGCGTCCTCTGGCGCAAGTGCTGCGCCGTTGGGTTTACGGATTTTTAAACATCTATTGCTTCGTTTCTTAAAGGAGTACTGACACCAAATTTTGACGCCTAAAAATGATATAATTGGCTTGAGTAGTTTGTACAGATGCCTCACAGATATTTGTGCAGCGATTCGAGGCCGCAATCACATCTAAAATCAAGTTTGAATGTCCCGGCAGCGAGCTTCCACAAATCGGCAGCACTAGCAAAATTGCTTTCGGCGTGACGAAACATCGGCCGGCGTGTCTGGCCGGTTCAGGGTGACGTCATATAGTCGTTTTCGGAACCAGAAACGATGTTCTGCGCTGCTGTGGTCGGTGGTATTCGTTTAGGCAGGAGACGTGGGTGTAGATGTGCGAGCAATGCTTGTAAACTTTGCGCACTTTGCGTGTTCGACGTCTTTGCTCTTCAGTTCGTGGCCGGCGCATGGTGTTACCTTGCTCTTGTGCCGAAAACTGCGCTGTGCCGGCACCGCGCGGTGCGCAATGTCGACGCGCACCGCGGTGACGCGGCGGTGCTCGTCGCCGAGCTCGCCCAAGTTGTGCTATGGCAAGCTCGCGGAATGCGAAGTACTGCTCGTGGAAGCCTCTCCGAGCAAATCGACGACGACGCCAAGATGCATTATTTTCCACGCGACGACATGCAGCGCTAAACGTGGACTGAGTTCGTACGCATCGGCGGCCGCAATCTTTGTCACCCAAGCCAGCGGGCTCGGCGTTCCTCGGTTCAGCTTGGGTGTTTGGAACTTTAGGCTTAGTATCGTGGCAAATATTTGATCGCCAGTATCTGTACAACTGCGAATGGCCATCCCTTACAAACCTTTTCAATCCACTATCATCCCCTTTTTCGCATATAGAGCTTTATTTTGGTGATAATTCCCGTTTCAGCGATCGGTGATCAAGACATCTGCCGCGGCCTATTTCGATTCTAGCGCGCAGGTGGAAGCATCTTTCGGCCGCTTACTGCACCGCGGTGCCGAAGTGCTGGGTCAGAGCGCCGAACCTCCGCTTCCGGTCAGCGTAGGCTTACCATCGCGGCATATATCTGAACGCCGATTTTAAATTCAGCTCTGGAACAACCCCTAGCACAATTTATCACCACAAACACATGTACTTTCTCGCATGTGGAACTTCTTTTTCGCGATCAGATTGAATATAAGAGTGGCGACAAGCTGTTACTATTACTGTCTGCGCCGGTTCGAGCCGCAGTGATATTAAAAAACGGACGACGGCGAAGACATCGCCTGCCTAATCGCCTGGCCCAATAAAGTTGTTCAGTCGGTCGGGTGGCAGCGACTCATCCGAGTCTGACGATTCAGACGACATGTCGACACCGCGGGCGAGTGCGGACCATGTGCAATCGTAGCAGACGATGCGGCGAACGTCCCTGATGTCACGGGGGAGACCGTGACGTAAGGCTTGCCCGCTTGCAGACTGGCCTTCGAAGGACCATTTTCCCGCGCGGCGACGCAATTTGGAACTGGTTGCAATAAACGTGCTGTAATTCATTCTATGCTGGCACCTGACGGCTTTCGGTTCGATTTTCGTAATTACTGGGCCAATAGGTATTCTTTACAGCATAAAACCTGAACGCGAGAAATTTCGTGTCAGTACTCCTTCAAAGCAGGAGTTGTAAATACCACACATGCGGTAGCTCCGTAGTCACGGACTGCTGCGGGCCTATCGATAACACAATAAAAAAACTGAAAGAAACCAAGTACGCGTCATTCAGACTACGCTTAATGAATCCGTTGATTGCTATAGAATGGACAGAACGCTAAAAGAGATGAGTGGGTACATACTTGATAACATCTAGAAACGCTGCAGAAACGCGAAGGATCAAAACACGAAGCGATATTTATGTTGCGCCATGTGTTTTTCCGCTTCCACTCTTTGCAATCCTTGCAAAAAAGAAGCGAAAAGGAACAATAAAACTGATTTTATCACACGCAACAAAAAAAATTCAATATTATGAAGGGAGCTGAAAGAGCGTCGTCCAGGTACAAAAATTAATTTTTTTTGCGCTGCGATGTGCAGTACACGGAGGAAACAGAATATTGCCACGTAGCCAAGAACCGCGCAAAGCTTTTCTGAACGAAGTTTAATAAAGTTAATTACCAGGATGATTACCATTTTAATTACCAGGATGAAATAAAACAATGTGCTCGCACTTGGTGGGAAAGGTGCAGCGGCGGTTCGGTTCCTGCCGATCTCGGGAACATTGATCGCCTCTTCATATTGTAATACGTATGTCCACACCAAAGACGACCGCGAAAGGCTGGCGAGCCCTTGTCATTGGCACACATTGAGGGTTTATCGGGGATAACGAATTTAAGCGGAGTAGCTGGAGTGGCGGGTGATTTTAATGCGTGTAGATAGAAGCTTTTCATCCGCACGTTTTTGTCGTGCACGCGTTTTGTGGTGGTTGGCATTACATACTCTTCATGTGGGTTTTGTCGCGTATTTTATCGCCAAGGATTTGGCTATAACTTATCAGCAAGCGTGACCTTGTGCCTCTTTTCTTTGGAAAGATTTGCCCAGCCATGGCTTCAGAGTTGCTTTATCTATCGATTGTTAACCTTGACGATATTTTGAAAGGTTTATATTTGGTTCTGCTCTTGTTCAGTATAGGTGTAAGCATGCGTAACGTAATCCATTAGCTTCTATGGGTTAACGAGGTGGTTGCTTATGGCAGAGGAAATGTGTTGGCATTTATTCGCTTCCACTACGGCAGGGGGTTATAGCGCGCAAGTTAGGCAATTGTACGCGCTTATCCATGTCTACAACATCGAAGGCGTGGTGGGAAGCCGTCGGCATGTGACCAGCCGGCATTCCTCAGAAACATTTCCCCTTCCACATTTGGGAAATGGATTACAATAATGAGTTCTGCTCGCTTGTATGTGGGCAATATTCTAGGAGACTCATCTCGAGACAAACAAGCGTTTTAAACTTTTGCTGAAGGTGTAATTTAAAAAGAAAAGGTGAGAATAAAACTCAGTTCTATTTCTGGTACTGCTACGTTTATCATTCATTGTAATACCGCCGAGTAAACTTAGCCAGCTTGCAATGAGCGCAACTGTCTTCAAGAGAATTGGCAGGTCCGTACTTTGGCGGAAGTTGATGAGAGTTCGCTTCTAATCATGTGGTGTTAAGGAAAATCTACACGAAAGAATACATTTTAGGTGTTAAGTCTCAGCGACACCGCGAGCAGATTCAAATGCTGTAGGTTAAAAATCCCAGAAGAACTCTCCTGAAATAATGTACTGCCCGCCAAAACCTGCACGGAAGTTTTATGGCGTCACACGGGCCCGGCCGTGCCCCGAACACTTTATTTTAGGCCCAAGCACGTCCCCGGATTCGCGATGACAGTGGCATTAAATAGTGTGTCAAAATTAGTCTTTCTGGGTACGTGAAAACAATTTCTATGTAACATGCACCGAGCGGAAGGCAGGGGCTTCGAACCCGTCTTGGTCTTGTAAAGGTCCGAAAGGCCCAAAATCAGTAAGTGGAGAGGTAAAATGCTTTAAACGACTGAAAAATGTGGCTAAAAACATGTGGCTTAAAAGAAGCATCGGTGTTCCTATTTCCCATCAGCTTTTTTTTCTTGCACCTTCAAACTGACACATTACTGTCGTTGGAGTTTTGTTGATTTTATACACAGCAATATATGATATTCTTAAATTACCTTAAAAAAATGTGTGGTGGATGTCCATTGTAGAACGCATGACGCGCTTGCAAATAAATATCGCGTGCAAGGGATACGGTACGATTGCTCTGCCGTAACCAATTAAGCCCAGTTTCATTACCTAATTTCGCAACGGCGATGTTAACAGCAAACCTGCGTTGCGTTCCGTAATCAGAATGCCAGGTTTTCAAAAACTTTCGCTGGTCTTCAATGCCAACTTCCGGACTTCCAGATTCCGCGCGCCATTACCCATTTTTCCGACACTCCCCGAACGCCGCCAAGCACCCTCTTATATACCCTATTTACTCGCACAGTTATTACACTCGCTTAATGACTGCACCCCTCAAGTCAGCCGTCAAAGTTTGATTTTTTTTTACTTCCTCAGCAATGAACGCACCCTGAACTAGCCGAAGCAATATGTCGTATGTATGCCAGGTTAGCTGATGATGGTCGTCCGTACCTGTGTTTCCTTCCCTTTCAAAGAGAATGTGACTGCGTTATTGCGGCAGACCTGCCGACATTAGCGATATCGGCTATGATTCGTTCAATATTGATAAGAAAGAAAGTCTTATCAATGCACATAATGCACTCACAACACGAGGAAAAAAACGCGCTGGGATTGCTGAGTTCGCATCCTTGTCTGTTTTTATGTCCCGTACTGTGACAGTGGCAGCCTCCTGTTGGTCAAACTGTTGACACCTCGTAGCCAACTCGTCCTGGCGCTTTCCGTAATTAATTAGAACACCGCAATTCGCGTCACTTTGCAAAGCGGCTCGCGGTGGTATGAGGAGTTCTAATTATGTTTTCGTTTATTATTTTGAGTAGGTTCATGACACCTTCCCTAAACATTTCGATCAACAAAATTCTTGGCGTTTCCTGTGCGTAAATATGTTTCGCGGAAAATTTGTCCCGTGTAATAAATGAACCCCCAATTTTGAATCACATTTTTTGAAAAAAAAAGTGCGATCATCACGAGACTATACTCAGTTATAACTCAAGAACGGCACCACCTCATGTAGTGTATCACTCCGCCAAAGCGCCGGATCCGTGCCGTCAGTGCGCGCGCGTTTTGAAAGGGGTTTGCTATGAATGCGTGATATCGTCTGCCTTGTCTCACGCAGTTTGTTTGTCGTCACTCTAGTTGTTTATAAGCATATTAAGTCCACAAAATTACGGGAAGGGCTCACGCCATGTTCAAAATATTCCCAGTAACGCCCTACATGCGCCGCGCGGAGAAACATCCGGCTACGGTGATAAGGCACAGCGGCAACTTCCGGTGCCGTTCTTAAGTTGTCACCGAGTATAAATACGGTAGCCCTTTTTAACATGCAACGTTTACAGCGCTACGGAGCGTGATTGAGCACTTACAGATATGATTGAAGCTGAGCGCAAGGCTGGTCGAAGCAATAAACTTCATAATACTCTGAACGCAATTAGATTGACTACGGTTTTGCCGGTTTTTCCTGGACCAGTGAACTTTACGTGTGTTTGCACTGCTTTCAGCGTTTCTTGCTGGAGGAACTCAATGGGTGTGCAATATGTCCAAGCATAACTCTGCGAGACGACTGCGCGTAAACATTGAGCAGATAAAGCGACCCGTTTGACCGCTTAACTGTTTCCTTTCAAAGATGTAGGCTGTATTTTCCGGCACGCAACTGAGCCATTGGGGAAGCCGGAGCAGCTTCATTTGTTTTGCTTTGTTGCCGAAAACGTCCGCACCTTCCAGTGAGTTACCGCGCTTGGCGCTTGCGGCCGCTAAAAAAGGGGGTCGTTCTGTTCAACCTTCCAGCTGCGAAAATTACGATGGAAGAAAAAAAGACAAAGTACTCAGTAGTAGCGCGGCTCACTGTCAGCCTTGTCAGTGCGAAATGTTTTTCACAGTGCAGACACGCGAATGTAAATGGCACCACGTTGAATACAGACCAGCAAAATACCCGGGCCCGGCCATTGCCTACATTGAAAACCCATGGCTGGAACCATCCCGACCTGAGTGTCGTAAAAAACTGCCTTACTCGGCCCATATCAGCTTTCGGGTAATTCGGCTAAGGCGTCCGAGCTCTTGCACAGCTCTGGTATGCGTTCCCCTAAATGTTCATACCCACTGTAAGCATTTTGCCGAGCATACCACAATTTGAAAACACGTGTATTCACCGCACGGAGTTTGAACCTATGCATAAATTGCCCAAAATAGATCCCATCTCTGCATCCATCGTTAATCTTTATTTCAAACTTTATGTTCGCCCATTTTAAGAGACAAATGTCGACCTACGCGAAACCAACAAAGGGGCATTGTATAAAAATTTGATTGATCAGGAAAAAAGAACTTTATGAAAGGATAAGTATAATTAATTCTTAAATCAAAGTAAAGACCACGCCACCTTTGAGCTTACGACGACGCTTTGCAAACGTGAAGCTTTCTTGTTATGAATCTTTGGTTGCCGAATTCCAAACTTCCAGTATGTGCCACTCTTTAGTTTAGAAACACAACCCTTTTATAGAATACTCACAGCAACTCTCCGGGGCGTAGTCCGTAGGCCAAACGTTTGGATTTGGCGTGTGCGGCTAAAGTCGGTACCCACTGCTCTGCGTTCGCTTCGACTATGTCCTAACGGAGCAAATGGAGATTGGCTGGCTCAATACCGCGAACGACAAATGGTTGATGCATGCCACGGGAAACGTGTTTTTTTCATTCAGTTCACTTACGGTCATTTAACATCAATGTCAGTGAAAGTGCGTCCTCTACAGCATTGATTGACGTGTCAAAGTCACAACATTCGTTGAATTGCATCAGACGAAAATGCAAACATTTTCGCGAATGCAATATAAAGAAAACGCATTTCAATGTAACTTCTACGTTTTTCATTGAATATACGAGTAATTTCGGAAAAGGGTTTGTTCATACTGTCCTTTACAGTCTTAATGAGCTTGTTGAATACGTTTTCACAAAACGTTTTCTGATTTGAATGCATTGGAATGATCGTTGCCCGGTCCCTGTAGGCGTCTGTGTGAAGAAACAAACTAGTTTCTGCAGAATCGCCTGCCAAATTGTTCTATCCGTAGAAACTCGCATATCGTGAACCAGGCGGTGTAGAGAGGACGGGCTGGCACAACAAGGCTGTGACAAGTTGCTGGCTGCATAGAAAGATGCTTTTAAGGAAGTCCAGGCAAACTCAAATTACGCCTAAAGCAGGAATGTTGGGTGGCTGCTGCGACTTCAAACTGTTGGGTTTAGTTTGCCACCAATGGAACCATAAAATAAACCTGCAGGGAAACAGCGATTTGACTCCTATTCACCTAGTGTTACATCTCCTGAAACATTGAATTCGACCTCCAAAAGTGTGGTTGTGCAAGCGCTTTGAGTGACTATCCGGAAAGACCCATGGAGCTTTGCTGTGCGGGGTTGAAATGGCTAGTGTTGGAGAACTGTGTCTTACAAAACACGGTGCGGACATCGACGTGACAAAAGAAAAGGTACAGCCCATTGGCTGATTCTCAACCAATAGCTTCTTGGAAGGAGCATATGATTCATACTAAAAGAGTTCGCATGGGCTCAAGCAGTGTAACAAACAACTACACGGAGAAAAAGCACTGCTCAAAAAACTGAAACACATGTCTTTAATTACGCCTGAAAATCGCCGTAACATGTAATTACATGGACTCACAAAAAGCAATAGAGACCGGAAACTAACACATTTGTCAAATTCGGAATGAAAGTTGGAGGTTCGTTACATCACTTGTGTAATTATAGAAGATACCTCTAGAAGAGAACATTGTTGCAATTGAAAACAGCCTGACCCCGGCGGCTTACAGGTGTTGCAGAAGTTATACCGTTCTGCATATTGGCAGTTTTTCTCGGCATTTTTCTTTCTCGGTCGAACAATCAAATAACGGGCCCTCTATACACATATTCTACATGGTACCATGTCTTTTGTGTTCTCGACATTACATTTCGTTGTGTATGCTCTTCGTGTGGTCTTTTTTGTAGTTCATCAATAAAAACAATCAGTCTAAGTTATTTATGCGTGAAAATATGACTCATGCAATATTTCTGGATCCGGGATTGTTCAGCTTGAGCGCCACCTTGTGGGTAGAAGGCATGAACCCCGTTTCTTCGCGTCAGCTATCTCGGGAATATTTGTGTGATGCTTGATTCGTTGAAGGAAATGACAGTTGCATGCAAGCTGCCGGTATAAATTTTTTTAGAACGTTTTGGCCAGACTTTTCTCCCGCGTATCCAAGGCGTTACGGAGAGACACAGGTATCCACTGATAATAAAACGGTTTCACAGATCTAGGATAGCACCCATATCAGATATGATTTTCCGCAAAATTTATCTGGTTTATATACAGTATAGCTTCTTCTTCTTCAGAAAGCTCGCCGGTGAACTTAATCCCCGTACTATAGGTCTGAAAGGCCTGAGAATTCCATCAACCTTTGATGGTGCTTCACTCTAAGGCATTCCTACAAAATAGACATCTACCGACAGGGACGATTCCGATCACCTTGCCGGTGATCGTTTTTTATCTAACGTCAACATTCGCTAGCGCATTCCCTAGAGCAGCTTTTCTGCGACCTGGACACGATAAAAAAACCCTCGTCCTGTAGCAACACTTTGCACTCCAACAAATTTAAATTGGATTGTTAATATAAGAGGAATGGCTTCATATACACTGCACCAGACTAACTACAATGATGCGAAAATTTTCGCTCGTGCTAGCAATCAGTTATGCTCTTTTTAAGCACCTTACTAATTATGCCTGTAGATGGAAACAGCATAGGTCCACAACATCAATACTGAAGGTAGTGCACCTGTCTTAATTTCCTAGCCAAAAATCATAAACTTCTTCAAATTATTTATAATAAAGGCCACCGTAACTTCAAACTTTTTGTCTTTCTTCTGGAGTTAGGCCGACACAGCCGCTGAAAACTGCCCCTCCGACACACTACGGCGATGAGGTGTGTTCCGGTTATTTGGACCGAAAATAGCGTTTCAAGTTAGAGTTGTTGGAGGACACCGACAGGCGTTGTAGTTTCACTTACTGAAAAAGGCACTTTGTCCTCTTCTTTGCTTCTTTCAGCCCCTTTGGCAAAGAGTAAAATGTCTCTCTAAGACGGCCGACCCTTTTTTTTGAAAAAAATATCCCTTCTTTTAAGGGGACGAAAAAGCCTCCATTGCCTGATGTTAGCTGAATTAGTTTCATTTTCCTCAATGAGTTAGCAATGGGTACTAACCGTACATTAAAACTCGATATATGCTGAGGGCTTTGCGGAATGACATTACTAAATTCAAAGACTACGCCCGCCCGCCCATAGTTCGTTCTAGTTTTGAACCAGCTCTTTCCATGGCTACCTTTTCGACGGAACTAAGGATTGTATTCATGCAGAATATCGGATATAGAGCTGTAGCTGCAGTTTTGGTATCTCTGCGGCAGCCGAGCTCGCGACATTGCTTCGGGGAAATCATTTGTCAATGAGCTTCAGGAGCGGGGTAGTGCGCAATTTTACACAATGCAGGTTACACTATCGGTGGTTCTTCTGCAGTCTATAAAATTTGCGCCTATATGTTCTTCCTCTTCAGAGCTAGCGGGTTAAAGTCTGACAGTCTTTAAGGTAGTGGATCTGACTCCACTTTTCAGAGTATCAAAATTGCCACGTCCTTTTTTTGTGTGTTCAGCTGATGGTCTCATGCCTAGGCACAAAGCCAAGACCACTTTACAGCCTGTGCTCTGATATATGTGCCAGAATTGAATGGTAATATTTCTGTGTACCTGTGCTGTTTATATTGTGGTGTCATATAAAGCATCCAACACTTTGGCAGCACATCAAACCTCGTCGCCAAAGCAGGGTGCTTCACAGAGTGATACGGGAAAATACATAATGCCACCTGGAAATCTAACTGGCACGCTTTAACACAAGCTTAACAATGCGGTATGAAGACAGCAAGAAAAATTGGTCTCAAATGAAGGAGAATTTGGTGGCACAAAAAGCAAAAACGCCCGTGTGTACGAGATTTCGGCGCACGTTAAAGATCCCCAGGTGGTCAAAATTAATCCGGAGCCCTCCACTACGGCGCGCCTCATCGCCTGCGTTGCGTCGGCGAGTTAAACCCCACAATCAATCAATCAATTTGGTGGCACAGACGTGAAAGTATTTAGAGTGTCCCGTCACTGCAAAACCAAACCCGCAGTGTTTGAGCTTAGCCCGAAATGGTTACGCGGCAACTAACATAGTTTTATTAGCCACTAGCTCATTAGCCATACACAGTCCACCCAAGTGCCGGATAGGGAACTAACATTTACTCTAAACTAGCCTCTCCTGCTATGCGCGCCACTCACGGTTTATGCGCACCGAAGGTACTTGCATCGGCGTCCTGCCAAAACACTTTTCCTGATTATTGTTTACTGCTTAACCATATCATTGTTATTTACGCTTCGGTATCTTAGTCCTACGCACACTCATCGAGGAGACAGAAAGTGGTCGTTCCAAGATTGGGTGCCTCCGAGGTTCGAGATTGCAGCGTCACAACATACAAGCACAGGTTGTGGTAGAGCGGTCCCGGAACCACCTGTCTGTGATATTCTTCAGCTCCTAAAACTGAAGGACCTAGACCAGGTTTGGGTACGAGTGCGGACTGAGGCTATCCAGGGTTGTGTGCTGCAAATTAACGACAAGAGCTTTAACAAGACACGTAGCTTCCTATAGTGCACATATTAATAACTGTTTGTAAAGTTCACAGCTTATCTCAGAGAACTCACTCGCCTCATCATTGCAACTAGCCATGCAGAGTCACCTGGTCTCATTTCCTTCAACCGCGCCCAGTGACCTTCACTGAAATAACATATTTGGAAGCAGTATGGTGTATTATAACTTGTTGATTGTCCGGTCGGCCACCACCGAGCAGAGGATGTAGGAGTGTAAGTCGTGTACTCGGTTGCATACCAGGAACGGCTCCGCTGGCGTTGGCCTTACTAAAAAATGGGTGTTCCAGTATTCAGAAATGAACAGCCGAATCGGTTCTGAATGCTCTTCGAAGCAATCCCCGTTTTTTTCATCATGCAAATGTTTTTGAAAATCTTTCTGCACGGTCTCCGCAAGTCATTTTGTAGCGCTGTTAAACGCGAGATGATGCGGTGGTAATTTTTTATAGCGCATGTTTTGGATGACAGGAATGATGCAGATTTGGTTGTCAGAAAATGCAGCATGTTTTTGAACACTACGTTTTCTGTTATATCGAATGTTGCAAAAAAGGTGCAGAGATTTTCACAGATCTTTCGGTAGTTGTGATCATCACTCATTAGACGACAACATTAGTTGTGACAATCACCCATTAGACGACAACATGCTTACAGTAGGCATTCGCAAGCTCCCGCAACCAATCACATTGTGGTAAGCAAAATCAAGGTACATCATTAGCCAGCACTCATTCTGCCATTAACTAGCCGTAATGGTAAGGTGTGCGAGGGGGAGGCATTTCTAGACGAATAGCACGTCGCACAGTTTTCAGTCTGTATAATTTCCTCAGTCACAAAGGCCCCAAACTTGACTTCGGGCAAGCATTTTCATTGGAGTCACTCTAGGGAATCACTGGTTTAAGATCCGTAATGTCGGACCTTGAAAATGTGACACCAACAGCAAAGCCGTTTAATTGGTTCCTTTGAATGTCAGCCGTTTTGCGCATACTACCGCACATTTCATATTGAACAGTGAGCATTTCAATTCGACTTACGTCTGCTCGTAACAGCAGATCTTGGTTCACTGCGAAATCCGGCACGAAGTCACTGGCACTCTTTTTATAATGAGAGAAAGACCGCCCAGATTTCCCACAGATCACCCCTTGCGATATTGCCTGATCTAGCAGTATGTTGGCAGTAGAAGGATACGCCCGTGCATTAGGATGCGGCGGAGGCACGAGTAGACTTTTCAGAACCTAATAAACCCGTCAGTGGTAGGTGATTCAAGCGATCCAGGTGATTGTAAACTTGAGGCCCAAAATGCATTTTTGAATCCGCTTGATTTTACACAGGACAGCTAAAACATCTTTTCAAATGTACTAGTATCCTGTCTCCGCAGTTCCAAGGGTTAGTGAAGCCTACGTAATGAGTTTTGAGTACTAATGAGTACTAACCCAAACGGCATTCAGGGAATGTAGAAGGGGAGGCCGCTGTTGCGGTTGAGCCCTTCTTCGCCTTCTTAGATGCTTTCTCATTTGAGTTGACACCAAACCCTGGGGTGTTCCTTTAACAGAACGCTGTACAAAGGCTATAAATAAACTGATATCTGGACAATGAACTAGGAGTACAATGTTAGCTGTCACAGATATGCCTTGAGCTCGGTCTCATTTCTTGGAGTTGGTTTTTTTTCACCACGTCAAACTTTTCTTCACATGGTGGGATCCAGGCGCTGTCCGTAGCAGGGCCAAAACACCTCACGGAGGCATGATACAACTCAAAATTTGCACCTTTTAGCTAAACTCAGCGGCGCTGTAACATTCCCCGGGTGGCATCGACCGACCCGGTCAGGTATTCGTCAATGCAGCCTTCAGCAAATACGACGTCGCTTATCTATCCTGTAAGTTTGTCGAGCCTCTTGAGCGTATTATCTTTGAGAAACTGAGAAATGGCTGGTGCACATGAAATTGCGTCTGACATGTTTAGTAATGTAAACAGCACCAGGTGCCCTTCAATTGTGAGCAGTGTTTATTAGTATTACTGTACGTGACTTCGCAGGTAGGCCGTTGACCCGTCAAGTACTTGAAAAACTTTCCACTCACAACTACAGCACAAATGACACCCAGAATGCCAATAATTAGCCCTCTTTCTCTAGAGCTGCATTCAGCATAGTTTTATTGTCCTCACAAAGTAGAACAATAGTGTCAGTGTTCTGAACTTTCACAAGACGGGAAGCCATGTTTTTCAGCGGAGGTAGCTGCATGGGTTTCCTTTTTTGCAACATGCACAACTTCAGCTCAAAGGGGTATTTCAGTGCGTAGGAAACACGTTTGGTGCAGGAAAACCCTTTACAAACTGTGCATTTCAAAACAACTTGCTCTCAAGAGATTTTGTTAAGCTTATATTTGTGGAAAAACGTCACAGCATTTCAGAAGCAAGTAGCCTGCATTTTATTCTGATTCTACTCTGAAAACTGGGGCCAGTTCAGTCGGTGCTTTTTGACCATATCTAGTCTTAAGAATCATGGGTATACTCTGGGAGCGAAGACCAGAGGGACGGTTTTCTTTTCGCCCTGGTATTCAACAACGACATTCATCCATTCCCAAATCTTTCTTCCCGTTTCTTCCCGAGAAACGTTTCCCAGCACGTTTCCACTTGCTCGGATAGGGTCACTAGATACGGGTACAGACTATCGGCTTTTTTTCGATATTGTAGTGTATTGTAGTGTGCCGCCGCATTTATCTTTGGTCAGTTCGCAAGACGTGATATACGGGCGCCACCAATTTTTTTATGTGTTTTAGTCGGTCAATTTTCGTAGGCTGAGCTTCTCCTTCCTGCTATCGGGATACGTGCGACTGGCTAGGTTTCGAATGCGAAAGAAAGATAACGCGTGTAACGGAATTTCAACACGAGAAGTGGGTAAAAAGATGAGGTTAATGCCGTGTTCCGTCTATCCTGACGCATGCAATCGGCGTCCTTGACAAGAACAGCTGTATTTACTGACAGCAGTCATCGTAGCGTTCATAGATAATCTGCGTACTTAATCTTTACAAAGGATACATGGTCGGGGATCACAAGATTTCAAAGACGCCTTATCATCTTTATTGCGCTTGCGACGCATGTTTGCTGGTTTTCTAGTGCGAATTCTGAGCTTAATCCTGTACGCCTTATTAGCCTGACGCGTGCCATCGGCGTCTTAGGCGTTGGGGCGTTGGAGTATTGCAACGGAAATCGTTTTTGCCCTCGGCCATTTTTATGGCAACACTTGGCCGTAATCGTCAAAACCCTTGATCGCATCATCATCGTGTATTCGCAACAATCACGGCACCACTTCTTCAGAACAAGAACGACGCAATTATAGCAACCCTGATAAAGTGAACATCGTTGTACACCCGAAGAAGAAGCAATGAGCTACAATCGTGGACTTAAACCATCATGATTGTCGTAGAGCTAGAGTGACAATTAAATAATTATTGTCAAACTCGTGTTCAAGTCTTCCCCAGAAGATATGATCTTAAACGTTTATATATTACGCATAATCAAAGTCTGGCCTTCTGCATGAACCATCCTTTTTTGCCTTTTCTTTGTTTTACTTTTTGTTCCCACCTTTGCACTTCCGTTAGCTAACCACTCTTTTCTTGCCTCCCTGCCCCTGCTTTCTTTGCGGCATTTAAATAGAAACACCACCATCATTCCGGTTGACTTCCTGAAATATTATGCAGTTACTACACTTTAAATATATTAAGCATAACAAGAACGTCGTAATGTTCATTGAAACAGTATTGCTATAACAACTTGAAACAATTGAGTGGTACCTCTGGTTCAGAAAATTGCGAGTCAGCAGAGGTACACTGTGAGCAGTATTTTTATTTTACGAATCAGCGCACTATTTATTTTTGATGCGTTGTTCAAAAGATGTTTAATTATTAAACTTTACTAGGAGCTTTCCTATTGGGGGCCACGCATTGGCATTATTGCAATGAAGAAGCGTTATCATAAGCAATCACTCGTCATTTTACTTTTGCATTCGTTAGTATTACCCCTCCTGGTTTTATTACAAGAGAGTTCAAGACACCTTTGAAGCGAATGATATTGTACTGGGAGCCCATAAAGCTCTATGTGAAGAAATAAAAACCGGCCGGCTGCGCCTGTTTTTATTAATTCAAAATTTCATTTTAAATGTTCTAATTTTTATTTTTATTAAAACCAAGAGAGTCTATTAAGGTACAATAATTATGTTTTTCAATATAGTATATGTGATTTGAGTAATGCCGTTAGGTAACAAAATTTTTCTTCTGGGTTTTGCAACTACAATTTTGCTTTCGCTATAAAAGGGACACTAAACCTGCTTAGCAGTCGCAATTGAAAGGAACAACTCCGTAGCACGAGCCAACAAACAAAGAATTCGTAAAGTTTGTGCGATTATGCCACTCTGGCGGAATAAATTTTTCTGAGGTCTACTAACCATTTAAGCGTAACAAAATGTACTCCGTAATTTAAGGTCTCGAGTACTACATGTAGGTAAATTTGTTTGAGCAATTCTTCGTTACTCAACTAAATACTTCCCTCCAATGGCACAGTGAACTATGGAAAAGATAAAATGACCGGTAAAGAAACCACTAGTGGTAGTTTGTACCGCTATACCTTGGTCACCGAACGATTATTAAGAGCGATCTGTCCCATGTGTTTCGATAAACGAAGACCACAAAACGCACAAGTGGGCACGTCGATGTCCTTCTCTGACGCAAACAGAAGGAAGACTACAATGGAACTTACACTGTGTAGTTAAAACTGTCCTGGGGATTTTGTTATTTCACCGTAATTAACAACGGTTTTTCTCTTTTGCTGTGTCGCTATTTACACTATAATTAAACGCAATTCACTGTAAATCTGATATAGCCAGACATATTGGAAAGCGTACAATAAATTGGCAATGAAAGAGTGACGTGCGCAGGCGTTACATGGCTCTACAAAGAAAGAAACCAGATATTCTGCCTGCCGTTACCTGCAACTCGCAGGGGCGCATTCCCGAACTCAAAAGCGATGGCCACGGCCGGACTAGAGCGGCAGACGACGCTGCTGTAGCCCGGACATGCGTCGCCAGAAAGAAAACGGCGAGAAGCGTCATTCGAAGGGTGAGACAGCCGAACCTAGCCCTCCTGATGTGCTAGCATGGGGCTAAACCACCGCTCGACACAAGCGCAGATACCGAAACAGTGTGGCATGTCAGCCTAGTGACTCCAATTTATACATATTTAAATTGGGTAGTTAAGTAATTTTGAGAATTTCGAGAAAGCTAAGGGAGCAACTATAGTCGCTATTTATTAGAACCAGTTGCTCCTCTCGCCGTTTGTAAAACCTGTTAAAACAGAACCAAACTGGGATTCACCAATTAAGAGAACAGAGTCCCATTCGTAGCACGCAGTGCGGAAAAGGTAGTGTTTGTCCAGCGGCAGATGTCTGTACAGTGTCTCTACATTTTGTTTTCCCGCCCTAAAAAAAACCCTTAACGTATCTTTGACGTAAGACCACCTAATTCATTCGTGCCCGCGTAAACCAGGAGGTGCTGTCGAACAATTTATTCAAGCTGTGCCAAAGAAGCGCGCCATGGACTCGTAGCTGCGCGAAAACAGGGCCAAAACCACCTTCGCTGAACAGACGACAAAGCCGGCTCGCGCCAATGCGCCCGCACCCTCGGGCGTGGGGACCGCTTGGTAAATTCGCCGCGCCATCTACACTGTGCTGCGCATGTGACAACCGCCCTCCCCGTCCTCAGCCAGTTGAGAGTTTCTTGGCCCGCACGCCATGAAAGAACAGATGTAGGCTAGTGGTAGAAGGCTTTGCTTTAACAACGACAACGTTTTCCTGGTCCTGTTAACTCAACGAACTCCAGCAGCGCTAGAAGTGATAAACGGGTAGAACAGCGGGTGATAAACAGGTGATAAACGGGTGATAAACAGCGCTAGAAGCGAGAAACGGGTTACCTCAGCGTGGGATCAAAGTATGTGAGCGTGTGCAAGAGGCATTTTGCCGCAAATTGCATCGTTTGTGCAACGACGTCGTGCAAACATGCAATGCGGGGTAACTCCAGGGCATCAAGATGGTTCTTGCGCTTAACTCCATCTCGAGAAAGATCGACAACTGGCCATCGTGTTTAAATCAGGAGATGCCGGGATCACAACGCTGACAACAAAGCCAGCTCTAAAACATGAGTTCCCGACAGTGCTCCCAATGGTCGAAAAACATTACAATATTTACACCAACCAAAATTGTCTACGATGGTATTTACACATAGGCGTTGCAGAACTGGTTTGGTACTACAGTCATTCAGCTTTAGCTAGAGTCGGTGGCCCCAGCCACTTTGTTAGAATAACGGCTGACGCAGTCCCCATTTTTTGTGTGCCGCTTGTGATTGTGCACGCCACACGAGGTGGCAGAGGAATGGACGTTTATCTGAAATTGAAACAAGCATCAACAACATTAGGAATAATGTTGCCGCAGGTTTCGACGAGATAAATGCAATCCCTTCTAAATATGTGTCTGACATCACGTCTCCAACTTTAACCACCATCATAATTGCAACTTTTCAAACTGGAATTTTCCCCGACCGTCTTAAAATAGCCAGAATATCTCCTGTACAAAAAGGCGGAAAAGTGAAGAAATCGTCAAACTATTGACCGAGTTCTATCCCACCGGTCTTGTCGAAAGTATTTGAGGGTGCCATAAAAACAGACTAGGGCATTTTTTCAATAAATATAACGCAATTAGCAAAGTGCAGTATGGTTTTTAGCGAGAAAAATCAACAGAACAAGTGCTGCTAAGTATCAAACATGACATTATACTTAATTTTGAGAATAGACTGTATACTTTAGGGCTATTCGTTGACCTACGCAAAGCATTTGATTCTGTATGCCACGATATTCTCTTGACTAAATTACATAAATACGGTGTTCGAGGTGTTGTGCTAAAACTAATTGAAAGCTGCTTAGCTAACCGATACCAATTTGTGAAAGCGAACCAAGCGTCGTCATCAGTGTTAGGGATAAAAAATGGTGTGCCCGAGGGATCCACACTTGGGCCATTGCTGTTCATCATATACCTTATTTATCTCTGCCATGTTTCTGACTCCCCTAAATTTACCATGTATGCCGATGACACAAATATATTTTTACAGCATCTTCGCATACCCAAACCCAAAACATAGTGAATGCGTATCTCAAACACTTATCCGTATGGCTTCACATAAATAAGCTACAGCTGAATGCGCAAAAGAGCAAATATATAATCTTTGCACCTATTAACAAACCACTGTATAAAAATATTGATATTGCCTTTCTTGAAACTAAGCTTGAGCGTGTAAAAAACGGAAAAATTCTTAGGCGTGGGGTTCAAGGAAAACTTGAGGTGGAACACTGATGTCGATAAACTAGCTCTACCACTTATCTAATCGATTGGTTGCTTATACAAATTGTCACGACTTATTCCTTTAGGGTTAAAGAAGTTCCATATTACACGCGGTTCTATTCTCAGTTAACTTACTGCACGGTAGTATGGGTTACCACAACCTGCAGAAACTACAACAGACTAACTATTCTCCAGAAAATGATGTTAAGGCTATTCGAAGGATATACAGGCGTACCTCGATTTCTCCATATCACCCCACTGTTTAAGAAACATTATATATTTCGAGCAACCGAAGTTTGCTATGTCAAGTTATTACATTACATCAGTAGCAACAAATTATACGTTAGCGCCACTTGCTCCCTAAGTCCGCATTTTACTTTCCGTAAACCGTAGTTAGTTTAATTGCTTGCAAATGTGGAACAGTTTTAAGGCCTTACATTTTTGTTTCAATTTGCCGAACTTACAACATGCAGTGCTTTCTCTTCAAGCATAACTCTTTTTTATCGGTTCTGCATGTAGTATCTAAAACAACACAGCCATAGCTGTGCACTCTGTCGAACGCCTATATTCGTCCAAACATTTTTTTATTTTTGCTCAGGACATTGCCGTGTAAAATGTTTGTTCTGTGTAATAAAACCATGGAGATAAACACAGGCAACGTCATGGTAGGCTAATGCCCGAGGACGCGGGTGCAGTTACGAACGGGGCGCGGCGGAAGTAATTCCGTTGAAATAAAAAAAAATGAACACACCCGATTAAGGTAGGTGATGAACGCGTGTGTACATAAGAGGATATATCGCTGAATACTACATAAAAGATTACTAAAAATCACGAGGGGCGTGAATAACTGCAGCGATTATTCGGATAACGAGACCCGGAATCATCGCAGCTCCTTCTCTCTAGCAATACAGCTAGATGTCCTCACAGCCACGGTGGCGCTGCCAGCTAAGTGCATTTCATTATACAATGAACGCTGAGCTTTCCTAACAAGCAAAACATTTTATGACTCTGGCTTAGGTGTAAGCTGAAACGAATAAGTCAATGAACGGATATCTGAGATATCCATGCCAGTTAACATCATCAAAAAACTAAAATCATTCTAAAAATGTTATCCGCTTCAGTTCTATAGATTGTGTTATATCATGGACTATAACCCATTTGAACCGATATTTCATATAAAAGTTTGGTTATTGTAATTTTCACCTAGCCTATACGTATTGCACAAAACAAGTTTTTCTCCGTATACATATTTAATACGTCTTGTATTATCTCAAGAAAATGTTACATTTATATAATAGTATCTCCATTGAACGGATATATAAAATGACAGAAGCGCATGATTTGGTTATACATTTATTTGGATATAACCCTACCACAAATATTGCCTGAAGATGTGTTTTCAAGAACGGATTGGAGGAGCTTGTGTTCGAGCCTTCTTGTACGCCTCCATCGAGTACCAGCGCCGTCTTCCACTGATCCGCTCATGTGCCCGAACTCGTCAGAAAGTGCAACGTCAGAGTCGTCAGCCTGCGCCCCACTGTACTGTCACCCTTTATACGTGCAGACGGCACCTAATGAATTGTATGGGTTGGTCGTAAAGCCTTTCTTTGTTTATCGCCAAAGTAAAGTTTTTTACCTTTATTAAACTCGCTTCAGCGGCAGTACTGTGTGTTGTTACAAGAGAAGCTCCGCTGGTAAAAACAGCTTCTGTGTACGTAGGACTGACTTATTTGTCGTTCGGGGGCCCTTTTTCCCTTCTTGCCATGTGGCCACCCTAGTTACAGACTAATAATTGTCATAGAAAGTGAGAGCGGTTTAAACAGAAGATTTATCTGTTGTCACAAGTTCGTGTCCTTTATACATGTTCTGCAATGCGTTTTAGAAACCGTTATCATTTGCATTGCTTAATATTGGTAGTAAGTTGACGATGGAAAAGTAACCAATGATATATTTCAAGCACTTATAATTTATTTTGCACCAATGCTGTTAAAAACGTTAAGACATACAAAAAGTTGCACCTTCTTCCCGCGATGGGAACCATGGGGTAGATGCAACGCATCGGGGGTAGCTATTGCGTTTTCGTTATGTTAGCGATGTCAGCGTGTGGATTCCTGTTGTTGTGTATCCTATTTACGCAGCATGTTCACCCCCATGCGTCGCATCTACCCCATGGTGCCCCTCGCGGGAAGATGGTGTAAATTTTTAACCGAGCGGAAGCTGCGCGCTAACGCACAGCTGGCACGGCGACGGGAGCGAGCGCAGCCGAGCGCAAGCTGCGCGCTGACCGCGCTGACGCACAGATGGCGCTGCAGTGAGAGCGGCGGAGCGCGCAGCTGCCTCGGCGAGGAGAATGGAGTAGGGATGCGGACTACGCCGCGACAACGACGCGGGACAAGGCGAGTTAAAGAGATGCGTTGCATCTAAAAGAAATCACGCCTAAACAAATAAAAATTCGCAAAAACTAATTCACAAGTCACTTTCTGTACAACTCATTGTTTAATTCACTGGTCATTAAAAACTGCAGAAGCGTTCTTTTGAACACTGCGATATTTTCGCCTGCGGAAAAGCCCGAACATTACCAAACATTCGCGCGAGTAGTGTTCTTGCGGAATACGACTGTAACTAGTACATATCTCTAAGATACACGACGTTGGACTTCCCGTAGAACACTCGTGCTGTGGCGGTAGGCAGCGCAGAGCCGTTACAGCGTAGCCCGTGAGATGGTCGACGCAACAATGGCGCATCGATTCCCGGAGGCTGTGTAGTTCAAAGGGCCATACATATCAAAGCCTACAGGTTCAAATGGTTTCGCTTGGCAAGGAAGCGGCTGCAGCGGGCCAATATAACGGGACGGATGTGACATGCGGCGTTGGCAGGTTGTACATGATCGGACGTATTTTATAACAAAGTTGTATGTGCCTCGCCAATAATAGCGCAGGTGGATACGCTGGTATGGTTTTAGCACCCCTGCATGGCCACATGTTGGATCGGCAGGAAGAGTATCGCAAATGTCGATGCGCAGATGACTTGGAATGACAAGCAACCATGTCCGTTCTTCGTTGTCGTAGATGCGGGGGTACAGAAACTCGTCGCGAATCGTGAAGTGCGAAGCTTGTCTGCGCAGTGCCCGAGATCCGTGAGGAGGTGAAGTGCCAGAAACCGAAGAGATTAAGAAACAACCCAGGGGTCTTTGCGCTGCTCTGTTCGCATGTCGGAGAAACAAAGCGGTGACAAGTCAGCGTCGTCAGTTCGGAGGCACCCCAAGTAGTGGGACACTGACATTGGAGAAAGGGAGAGGGCATCCACATCGGAGTGTTTGCGGCCGGATCGATATCTAACCTTCATGTCGTACTCCTGGAGCCGCACAGCCCACCTGGCTAGCCGGCCTGACAGATCTTATAGTGTGGACCACCAACAAACCACGTAGAAAGGACGACCGTACAATTAGGGCCTGAACTTGTCTACCGCCCAAACAATGGCCAGGCACTTCTTCTCTGTCACGGAATAGTTGGATTTGGCTTGGGTAAGGGTGCGGCTGGCATAGGAAATGAGGTATTCCTCAAATCCTAACAGTCCCTCGGCCAGAACAGCGCCAAGGCCGACCCCGCTGGCATCAGTGTGGACCTCCGTAGTTGCGTCTGGTTCAAAATGCGGAGAATAAGAGGTGACGTAAAAAGTCGCTGCAACGTCGCGAATGCCTTTTCACACTCTGGGGTCCACGCAGAGACATCGGTGAAAGCATTGCTGAGTAGCTGCGTCGATGCCGCAACAATTCTGGCAAATTTGCGTACGAGGCGTTGAAAGTAGGAGCACAGGCCTACGAAGCTTGGAAGTGCCTTCATATAAGGCGGCTTGGGGAACTCCACAACAACCGTGAGCTGTTCGGTGCTGCCTACTTCCGGCGCGAGCGTACGTGAACTGGCGAGTAGAACAGCACGCGAGAGATCACGTCACAAACGCTGGGCAGAGTGTTCTGGAAGGGCAAGTTAGATGATGCCAAGTGCTCGTACTGATTCGCACACTCACGCGCACTCGGTAATTTCTTTCGTTTTTTGAGAAATGACCCGCCGGCTTATCTGCTAGCGGAGTGCCGGAGTGCTTGGACATTATACGACTATTCAAACAAGTGCGAACAAGCGCTTTCCCGTTCGGGTTTAATGCAACACTGAAACAGCACGTCATGAATATTCTTTTGATGAGTACTTTCCATAAAGAATGCGTTGAAGTTCCGCGAACTTCTTTCGTGCAATCTCACAGAAACCCCTGAAGCGTACGCCCGGGTATGACGCATACATCTTTTCCAACTTCAAAACAATCCAGAGTTGCGTTTCGAACGAACACAATGTCACGACCTGCGTTGCAGGTCCGAACCGCGATTGACCGGCGATCGGTTGCCTCCTCCTGCCCGTCGCAAAGTCGGCACTCACATCGCGCGCGGTTTGAGGGGTCCAAAAGCCAGTCACTTAACTCTGGCGTGGAAGCCAAGAAAGCTTTTAGCCACGCACACTGTACATACCCGAGTCGTGGTCGAGCCGTACGTCGCTCGAGAAAGATAATACAGAGCATGGGAAGCACTGTCCACCGCAGAAGCACAACATCGCATCTCATCGCGAACGCGCGTACAACACACACTCAGACACCGCTTCGGTCGCTGGCCTGGCTACAAAGCTTCGTTCGAACAGTCAGCGATCTCACGACGATAGGGAGCTGCGCGAGGTTTATGTGCTAAGCACTCGACGTATATAAAAATACAGGAGCAAGGAACTTTGTCCCTCGGAAGCCAAAAAAACTGTCGACAGAACAGCGGAACCGTGGATGCTTGTCGCGCTACTTGCCGCCATGTTGGAAATGCAAGCGGCCTTACGCACGCACGCTATTGCTCTGAAATAGCGTCCGCTCGTCTTCCATCCGCTAAACGCAGAAGCGGCTTAACGTACGGCGCATGCGGAGTTAGAACGACGCAAAGAAATTGCGTTCGCTAACTGTTTGCGTACGGTTGCGTACGTTATTCTAAAACTCTCTAGTTTCCGCCCCGTCCGCCCCGTTGGCTTCCCCCTTCTCTCGAACCAACCAGCCAAAGTTCGAACTCTTGTGAAGCGTGCCTCAACAAAAACCGTTGTTTGCGACGCGATCTTCAATGAATTAACAGCGCACGTAGACGAGCGCATAAAAGGAAGAGAAGATAGGACAAAGCGCTGAACTGTAACTGAGTTTCACTCAGACAAGAAAGAAATAAAGCGGGACACATCCGATAGGAATGGCAACATCACTTGACGTAAACATCATCTCGCGCACTGCCAGCTGCACCCGTCGCTGTTACTGGCTCCGCAATGCTGATTTGCCAAAGTGGCCTAGCTGTGTGGATGTTTTGTCCATATTCTTTAGCGCAGCCTCGTTTCCCACTCATGCGTAAAGGCACAACGCCTGAGAAGTGTCTTTGGGATTTGTTTGTGTTCGCAGCATAGAAGGCGCCTTTTGTGCAGTCAGGAAAAAAAACAGAACGAGAGATTGTTCACCAGAATGGGGAAACCCTGATGAGCGGCAGTGATGTAATGAACACGAGTGGCAGGCATTTATATTTTTAGATCCTGTGTGCATAAATGTCTGCGATTTGGGGGGAGAAACTGTAGAATGACAAAATCTGTGTGATGTTACTAAGCACGCAATGGAACGGAAGCGCCCAACCTCTAAGCGCGCGATGGAACGGAAGATGATGGGTATAACATTAAGCGACAAGAAGAGAGCGGAGTGGATCAGGTAACGAACGCGTGTTAAGGACACATTTGTAGAAATTAAGAAGAAGAAATGGGCGTGGGAAGGGCATGTAATGCGAATACAAGATAATGGTTGGTCATTAAGGGTAACAGAGTGGATCCCTAGAGAAGGCAAGCGTAGCAGGGGGCAGCAGAAATTAAGTTAGATGGGTAGATGAGATCAAGACGTTTGCGGGAGTAAATTGATCGCAGTTAGCGCAGGACCGGGGTAATTGACGATCTATGGGAGAGGCCTTTGCCCTGCAGTGGGAGTAGATTGGCTGGGGTTGATGATAACCCTCTTTCAGTCCTTTAGCATTTTAAGCATAAGCAGCCTAAATGAATGCAATTGTGACATTTTTATTTTTAGCACACCGTTCTGCTGAATATAGGGACCTTGTTTTCGCACAAGTTGGTGTCTCTTTAATGTCTAGCGCTGAACTGCACGCAACACCGAACTCGTAAGAAGACTGACTGCCAACTTGTACTTGGGGAAGACCTATCCCGAATAGCATGCTATACAGTCAAATCATCCCACCTATGCAACAACCAAAGCCTGCTGTATTCCGTAACATTGAGCCAGTGTCAATTGCTGATTGCGTGTATGATGTTTTACTTAACGTGCATCTTGTTTGCGTCTTGTTTATTCCGTGTGCCATTCATGTTCGTTGCCTAAATGCCACCCATGTCCTTATGTTTTGCATCTGCGTCATTGCTGAGACAAAGATTTCTTAACTTGTTTTCCCCGTGTAGCTCCTGGTGCAAGCCAATGCCGGCTCATGACACACCCGGCACAGCATTGTAGGAATTGTGCGGTAGGTGTTCTTATGCGGCCTCATAAACTGTTCTTGATGCAAAGTTGAATTGCAAAAATATTCAGCTTGCTTGGGATCAGGGTATAGTAGGTGCAGTACTAGCCAAAGTTAGTGAGGGGATCTATTACTTTGGTTTCTCTCCCACCCAGTTTTTAAGCAATGCCGCAAGCTGTTGTTTAAACGCAAAGGCCACTGGAAGAACATAAGCAAATGAACTTAATTCATTGAAAACCTTCCTCAACAACTAACTAAAATCGAATTCTAACCTCGGCGATCGGAATACCGTGGCCACTCAAAATTTTACATAGAGTGTAAATTAAGGGAAGACTATGTTTAAATGTGATTGTGCAGTCAAAATTTCTCGCACTACTTTGATGATTCCTGCTGCACAATGTATACTACAACTAAAAATGTAGGCCGTACTGGACAAGCGAATAGGACAACAGGAGGAGTTTGTGAGTGATGTCCTTTTTAAAGGTTTAGTTATGCATCTATAACAACTAGCCCACCTCGCTATTTTGTTGCAGGACGTATACGTTCATTGTGGTGACGCTTTCCGGGTGTGTGCATGTTTCCTTTTGCCAAATTTTGTGGACATGGCTTCATTCGTGTGTATATTGTCACTTCAATCAACCAAGCGAATTAAACTGACACAGAAAATTATTTTGCAAGCTAAGATGGGACCTGTAGCTAGGCTTAAATGTCCTCAGCGTCCCGATTCACGAAATATAGTACTTATAAATAGTGGTACCTCACATCAGCAGTCATACTTAGTCTTAAAGTTGCCTTAGTAGTGCCAATGCTGACATGAAATTATATCTACTCCACTATCTTCCTGTGCCTTAATGTTACACCCATCATCTAGCGTTCTAGTGCCTGCTGAGTCGTCCATAACTTAAGTTAGACTCTTTTGGTGAACCTGGAAGTTTCTGCCCCGTAGGTGAGTACCGGTAAGATTCAGCTGTCATACACTGTCTTTTTAAGGGACACTGGTATACGGCCATTCTGTATTACACCAGTCTTAAAAGCTGTATTAACAACACAGATTTTCTTGTACCCATGCATAGATTGAAGAACTGGCTTGCAAGGGAGATGCTACTGCAACAGTCTGCACAAGGCGCCTTCTCAATCTACTGTTTTGCGGTCAACTTGGCGCAGGAGTTTTCCTGGTTTTGGAAAACGAGAAGCACGTTTTTTAGATGCGAACGCATCTCATTCACTCGCATTGTCCCTGCCACCATCCGGCGTTTTCGGCGTCCACCAACGAAACCTTCTCTAGGTGGCGTTGCGTCCACCCCTCCCCCATTCTCCTCGCCGCGCCAGCTGCGCTCTCCGCCGCTCACCCCCTCTCCTTTCCGATAGCGAACACTCTCTCGCGAGGGGAATTGGATTGAATTGGCTTGGCTTGGCTTGGATTGGATTGGATTGGCTTGGCTTGGCTTGGCTTAGATTGGATTTGGATTGAATTGGATTAAAGTGGATTGTGTTGGATTGTGTTGTGTCATAGCCGCTGCAGACGCACTGGCGCCGGCGCTTCCTTTCAGCGTTATGCGCGCTATAAAACGCGGTGCCCGCGCCGCTCCGCTCCATCGTTCCAACGCCGTTCCTCCGCTGTCCCCCCTATGCGTCGCATCTACACAGGGGTACCCGCGAGGGGAAGTGGGAGTTTTTTTCCACCTGCGAGGGGCATCCTGCATTGTGTGTAACTAGATATCTTCGTGTTGTTACAGACATCAAATTCTTTCACCAGACAATGTATAGGGCCCAGAATTTTATTGTCAAGTCACATCCTGGGGAAATACCAGCTTTGTCGACAAGCTGCGGCTTCTTAGTTTTTATTGGTAGAAGAGGTATAAAATTTCTTTCAGCGTTTGGACAAGGAAAGTTTTACTCACTTTCCAACCAATCCGGTATGCAACTATTTTGCAAGCTTCTGGCACCACAACGAAGAACGCAAACTGTTCAAGAATCGCTACCATAACTGATGACGGAGGCATGCACCATTGAACATCCATTGAATCATTTCCGGGCAACCACGCGTTTTTATTTTGTGTCATTGTTTTTTGAGTGTATCACTTGGTGTGAATCATGCAGTTGTGTAAATCTCTTTTGTTGTAACTATTATTCAATCATTTCTGTGTCCCCGTTTTTTCGTTTCTTCCCAAATCATATCACTCTGTGTGAAATATTGAATGAGTGTAACTTTGTATTGTTTTCCGAACCAGAATTCAATAAGTGGTTTCTAAAGTTTTTTCTTGTTTTATTGTTGTCCTGCATTATCACGAAGTGTGAATCATTTCATCACGTAAATTTCTACTGCTCTTGTAACCACCGTACAGTCATTTCTGTATACACTCCTTTTCTAGTGCTCATAACCATTTCCCTATAGTTGGTTTGTTTAAAGTAGCTTAAATTTGTATGGCACTCACAACCACCCCTCAACAGGCGCTTTGTTTTATTGTCCCCAAACTTTTCACTAGATGTGATATATTTAGTTTCGTAAATTTGCTTTGTTTTTGTAACCACCATTCAATCATTTCTTCGTTTCCACAATTTTCTTGCACTGTTTTCCACTTAATGTGAGATATTTCAAGTTGCATAACTATGTTGAGCTGGTACCATGGGTTTACAAGTTTGCTTTTTTTCCTATTTTTTGTCAACCTTTCTGCTGTGTGTGATTTATTTATAGTCATGAATATTTTTACTATTCTTGTAATTATACAATGCGTACCCTGTGGGCCAGGGCAGATAGGAATCAAAATTAAAGTGGTTGTGTTGCGAAAACATATTACATAATTTGGAAGTCAATATTGCCGCGAACCATGTATGGGTTGGTTTATTTATTTATTTATTTATTTTACTGCCGGGCCACGCCCGGCTGTGTTATGTGCGTTCCAAGCAAAGCGTATATTCCATTCTTTATTTTTATGCCGCACGGGCTATCCCATTCAGATAAACAGACTATTTCGCCCTAACGTCACTAGCCAAGAATAATCTTGTGTGAGCTACAATGTTCTGGATGTGAATCGACGGTTCCAGAAACACTCACGCCGAAAAATAAAATCCTGCATAGCAGACACCGCGGCATTCGATTCGACGACACTCGCCTGCGCAAGTCACTTTGATGACCGCTGCTTCGCCGCCTGGGCACATACTACCGGCGCTTCGTCGCAAACTTCGTACGCATTTTAGAGCCTCTTACGCGCCTGACAAAAGATAGCACCCCTTTCGCAAGGAAAAACGCTCAAGCAAAAGCATTTTTCGAGCTGCAACAACACCGGCAAAACCCGACCGTGCTTGCTCATTTTGACGAAAACGCCGAAACGGAAATGCACACCGACGCCAGCGATATAGGCTTGGGTGCCGTACTCGTCCAAAAGCAAAGCGGTTGCGGAAACGTAATCGCCTTTGCCAGACGTGGTCTGTCGAAGTAGGAGAAAAATTACTCAGCCTCTGAAAAAGAGTGCCTCGCACATACATGGGCCATTTCAAAATTTCGCCCATACGTGTATGGTAGACCATTCAAGATTGTGTCAGACCACCATGCGTTGTGTTGCCTCGCTAATTTGGAGGACCCCTCTGTCCGTCTTGGGCTCAGCTTGCGCCTGTAACAGTTCGACGTTACAATCGTCTACAAATCCGGCAGGAAACACTCCGACTCCGACTGCCTGTCCCGCTCGGCACAGCTCGGCACATCTCGGCACAGCTCGCACTATTGCAAAAATCAAGGCGAAGTACTTCTGGCGCCGTCTTACATCCGACGTCACCCACTATGTTCGGAGTTGCAGTGACTGCCAGCGACGAAAACCGCCGCCGACAAGACCCGCCGGCTTTCTGCAACCGATCGCCGTCCCGTCGATGCCCTTTCAACAGATTGAGATGGACCATCTAGGCCCGTTCCCAACGTCACAATCACAGAACAAGTGGCTTGGTGTAGCGACAGACTACATGATGCGCTATGCAGAGACCACCGCTTTTCCGTGGGGGACTGCACAAGAAGTCGCAAAGTTCTTCATAAACCAAGTTGTGCTGCGACTGAAGTCCTAATAACAGACCACGAAACGTCCTTCACTGCGGATACTAATGCAAGGAATCTTGCGCTACAGCAACACGGATCACCAAAGAACGGCGGCGTTCCACCCCCAAACAAACGGACTAACGGAACGTCTGAACAAGACGATCGAGGATATGCTGTCAATGTACGTCGAAGTTGAACATAGGACTTGGGACGAAGTGCTCCAGTTTGTCACGTTTGCGTACAACACGGCTATCCAGGATACTACGCAAATGACGCCGTTCGAGCTTGTATACAGAAGACTGCCGACTGCAATGTTTGACCCCATGCTTCCGCATGTAGAAGACGGCGACCTCAACTCCGACGTCCAAGGATACCTTCAGCGTGAGGAGGAGGCCCGCCCGCTCGCTCGAGTTCGTACAACTGACCAGCAGCTGGTGGATGGCGGGCGGTACAACCTCCTACGCCGAGAAGTCGAGTACCTCTCAGGGGACCGTGTTTGGGTTTGGACTCCCATCCCACGACGCGGACTCAGTGAGACGCGTCTGCGACGGTATTTCGGGCCCAACCAGATTTTACATGTCGGCCAACTTACCTACGAGGTTATCCCTGAAGGTGATTCCGAAACATCACGACTACGCACGCGGCCCGAAGCCATCTACGTGGTTGGCTTGAAGCATTTCTATGCAACATGATGGAATTTTTTTGTTGTGTGTTCGGGCTGTCTTTTATTTTAGCATCGGGTCGATGCACTCTTACAGTGGGGGGGGGGGGGGGGTAAAGCCGCGAAGCATGTATGGGTTTATTTATTTATTGTTTGTTTTTACTGCCAGGCCACGCCAGGCTGTGTTATTCGCGTTCCAAGCAAAGCGCGTCTTTCATTCTTTATTTTGATGCCGCACGGGCTATCACATTCAGATAAGCAGACTGTTTCGCCCTAACGTCACTAGCCCAGAATAATCTTGTGTGATCTACAATGTTCTGGATGGGAATCGACGGTTCCAGAAACACTCGCGCCGAAAGCTAAAATCCTGCAGAGCAGACACCGCGGCCTTCCATTAGACTGCACTTGCCTGCGAAAGTGACGTTGTTGACCGCTACTTCACCGCCTCTTGATTGACTGATTGTAGGGTTTAACGAGCCGACGCAACGCAGGCGATGAGGCGCGCCGTAGTGGAGGGCTCCGGATTAATTTTGACCACCTGGGGATCTCTACGTGCGCCAAAATCTCGTACACACGGGCATTTTTGCTTTTCGCCTCCATCAGAAAAGCGACCGCCGCAGCCGGGAATCGAACCATTGACCTCGTGTTCACCAGCGCAACGCCTTAGCCACTGAGCCACCGCGGCGGGATTCACCGCTTCTGTATTCATTTGAGTTGTTAGGGGAGCACAAGTTCGCCCCAATAAACATGTTTCTCCTTCAAGACAACTGCGTCGTTCTTGGCTTCGTGACAATATAAACTCTTTTACCTGAACTCTTTTGTGTTTTATGTGTACTATGAAAGCTTTCTGACTACCCAGCTGCACTTACTTACAGCTAGGTTAACAATACTGTCATTTTAATTAGTTTATTTTTTAATTGTTTCTCTGATAGTTTATTTGCAGAAGGCCTGTACAGCCGTGCTGTGTCGTTCAATTCGATGACGCTAGTGTGGTTGCCTTAGTGTCAGGGGCGCTTGTGCTGATCAGGACTGGTTTGTTGTTACTTACTTTCACCTGTTTTCGATGCGACATTTCTTGTTTAGAGCTGTGCTTCGTGTGCTTCTGCAAGAGTGTGTGGTCAGCTTGGCACTTCACATATGAGACTTCATGCAGTATGCAGCACTTCAAAAATAGAAACACAATAATCTAGAAACCAGGTGCCAAGTAACAGCAAACAGCTCTGAATAGCTAGCAAGACATGTATTTGAAGTATAAATGCCCACAACGCGGAGGCAACCTTTGAAAGGGGGCTGGCCAAACTCGCAAATAATGTATAAAGAATGTAAATTTCACGCATACAGGTCCATCTCAACAATGTACTAACGTACATTGCTCATGAATAGAACAAACTAATGCTTGTGCCAAAGACAGAAAAACAATGTGGAACAGACATCTATATACGTCTTGCATGCGTACCACTACAATATCCAACAGATGTACCACTAAAACTACGTCCCGTAAACAGCATATAAAAGTACCATGAGAGGTCTATTCTACGTTATCCTTCATGTGATTTGGATGAGTTTTTTGCAGTTGTAGCAACGTTCAATATATGTCATTTCTACCCCAACGGTATATCTCCTGGACATCTGCAATGTCGATTGCTGACGTCTGCAGGATATCTGCACGACGTAACTTGGTTTGCTGGGGTAATACATTTAGGACGCTGGGCACTAATGGGTTAGGTGTCGTTAGACGTTTAGAGTTCCTAAGCTTGATCAACAGGTTTTTTCTCTCAACAAATGTTTTGATAATGATGCGGTAGATATTGTCAATATTTACAATCGAAAGCAAAAATGCCATCTCAATTCGAAATCTTTCTCTAATACACACTAATTGTTTATCTGTTTGCAATTTTCCTGGACAGAGAAAGGGGAGGCACAAGTTCGTTCCCAAACGCTTATTACGCTCGAAAATCTTTGGCGGTTCTGACTGCCGACTAATACATTTAAGGTGGTAACATGGGGTCAGGAGTATCAGCATCCATTGTCGCGAAAGATGCGTTTGCACGCGTGCGGAACTTGCTGATAAGAATTCGTGCAAGCAAAAGGCGACACCTCGAGACTGGTAGCTTGGCGAAATTTTGAGGAAACTTTTACCCAACACATCTCCTTATTGCCCGTGATTATAGTAGCCGCGCGGAATGGAAGACACGTGCTTAAGAGCACTTCATAATCATCATGATCATCACCAGCCTATCTGCAACCATAGAATTTCATACTAATATATACTAGAGGGAAATCTGGCGCCACTGTCTAGGGGAGCCGCGCTTCAGCGAGCGTGCCATGGAGGAAAAAAAAGCTTAGGAGAGGCCCCCAGCTATCCCCGCGCATTGGCAAAAGTGTGGAGGAAGTCACGTGTTTTCGGCGGCCATTGGAAGTCGCGTTAGCAACGGCGTCCTAGCAACAGCCCGCCCGCCGTTGGCCAGTCATGGAGGAAAGGCAGCGCCTGCGCCTTGTTGTCCGATTGCGAAGATTGCTGCTTCGCTTTGCTGCGCTGTGGTCTTGCGGAACTCGAAAAGGATGCTGCGAGTTGCGACAGCTGCGCCGATGTAATATGTCATTTAATTTCTACTTGCAAGTGCACCTTGTACCGCGTCAAGCTATTGCTCCGGTCGCGATCACGACGCGCCTATTGAAGTGCAGATACCGTGAACGCGCCGTCCCGTCGTACGCGCGGACACCCGTCTGGTAGATTTTCGGGAAGTGATAGACGGTGTGCAGTACGTAGGCGACTTGCAACCGAACGATTCGCAACTCAATTTTTTGGTTATCGCCGCCGCAATATATAGTTTGCTAGGCCGGCAATGCGCGGCAGCGGCAGTGCTTTTGCAACTGTTACAAGGTAGATTCCCAGTTGATATAATTCCATTGTCCTATTACCGTAGTAGGTGTCCGTCTATTGACTGGAATAGTGCTGGATCTGGAATCTGGATCTTTTTGTGGTCTCGCTCTGAATTTCGCTTTTCAACTCTTCATACTGCGAGGTTAGTGTATGAACGTTTTCAACTGATATCACCTTGAATTTATTGACACTGAGACAAGTTGAAACTTGGCGAAAAAAAGATTTTCGACGCCACCCACCCTCTCATTTTTTTTACTCAATAAAACGTTTTTCCTCCTCCTCCTGCTCCTCCTCCTCCTCCTTCGCAAAAAATTCTATCGAAGGCACGCGAACAACGGTAAAAACATTCCACAATTTTTTGGCGTGAAATCTGCATGAAGTACTGCTTACCTATATATATATAGAACGGCCGTTTAATTGACTAGTCATCTCTGGGATTGCCAGTGAAACTGTAACGCAAACTTGGGCACTTTCCAGTCCAGTAGCCGCACGGCGTTCGCCCACTGTTTGCGGCGTTCTCCATCGCTTGGGAACCTATAAACGGCGGCGATTGCAAACAAAGGATGAATGCACACCAATGTACAGCAATACTTGTCAGCGGAATGATGCACTAACCGGTGGAAAGTGACGCCCAATTCCTTGGGTACCGATCGCGATTTGCAGCCTGGCACCGAGCATTGCGGCATTGTTAGAGCGAGCCGCTTCGCAAACCTGCTGCGGCCACACTGAAGACGTGTAACAGTGTAACCACGCGTTTAGGTTCACGGTCACGCGCTGCAAAACGGCCTTCTACCTGCCTATCAGCTGATTTCCGCCGGCTCGGCGCTGGCAGATGCAGACGACAAGAGAGGCGATACAGGACGGAGGAGGCGGAGAAGGTGCACCGAGAGAGAGAGGCAAAAAGAGTCCGCCAATGGCATGGAGGGCCAATGGTCCGCCATTCGACTTACAGAAATGGCGTTTCCGCCTGCGCTGGGTGTGACGTCAGGGCCTCTCCTAAGCTTTTCTTTCCTCCATGGAGCGTGCCGTCATGTACCGGGCAGGCACATTCTACTTGTCCTACGAATGGCTCACGAACAGGCTGAAAAGTTGGCTTTGGCTGAAAAATGCAACAATATTACTGCAAAAAATTAATCGAATATGTTCTGATATTATAAAATTAAAGCTCCAGAAAGATTTATTTGTCAGGGATTATTTAAAAGTTCATAGAAGATGAACAAAAAAACAATGTTACCCCTTTTGGCTTCAAGACGAAAAAGAAGCCATCTGTCTAACCAAGCCAAGGAGGCGAGGAACGTCGCTAGCCGCAATGGCGCCGCGCTCGGCGGCCCGCGAATGCAGCGCCAGATTTCCCTCTAGTATATATTAGTATGGAACTCTATGTCTGCGGCCACTGCTGAGGAAGGGCCTCTCCCATTAATCTGTAATCATCCCGGTCCTGTGCTAATGAAGACAAGGATGAAAGAAATATTTTTGAAGTTTTATGACGCAGTCTTCAGTGGCGACGTAATTCAAATATCCGAGACGGTATTTTACAATGTAGACCAAATCAAATTAAGACTTCTTTTTTTACCTCAAATCGCTTCTTTGAAATATAAATATTATAAGAGCATGAAGTGACTCGTTTTCAAACCAATAAATAAATCGCAAATACTGCAATCAAATAATATCAGTTCCGCAGCTCAATTGACAATGTTCGAAATATAGAAAAATCATAGGAATTCCGATATAAAGAGTTTTTAAATGGAAAAAAAGTATAGGGACAATATGTTTAGTACCTTCTTTTACTTCCCGATGATAATTTTATGTATCATTGTCTATTCGGCTGGGTGGAGAAAAAATGCGGCGGACTCAGAAACGCATACCCAAAAGCATGTTGCAAACGTGTGGGCAAGCGATTTGCTTCCCATTCATGAAATTGACCGTAATATCCCACCGTGAGATATGCTCGCTTCAAATACAAAGCTAAGACTTGCTGCACAAAACTATTCTTCAAAAAAGTCCAAGAACGACTTGAAGTAAGGACGGTGTGCAATGGTGGCGGTTGTGTCATATTTTACTGTCCGCAATATTGACATCATCTCCCGAAGTCTCTAGCAACTAAAACCGACCCAACTGATCATGATTAATTTCCTTTGTTACCTCGCACCATGTCAAGAAACGTAATTCCAGCAAAGTTATCATTCTATGCCCCCAGCCCAGATCATGCTTAGGGCAGTTCAGAAGGGTCCCTCTAAAAGTGTAATAACGCCAGTCCAGCCATGGTATTCTGATTTATAAACAACGGCACTAGTACGGAATCCTTAAAACTGGGTAGGGTTCACTACTACGGATTCTTGGGAAAGTTGGTGTGGCGATTTTGACGAATTCATAGCGCAAAGAATGAGGACAAGAAAGAGGACACACAAAACAGCGGTAACTTACAACTAGATTTATTTCACGTACACGCACATATAAGTATCCACAGCCTACCCGAAATCACTTCCCACTCTCACCGCCAATGCTGACGTGTTGCAGCCATGCGCAGAAAACTTGCCTCCTTATCTCCCGATGTCTTAACGACCGGTTAGTGGAGCACAGACGGAATGTCAGCAACTACAGGGATGGCCATTTGCCGGTTCACTGCCACGACTGCGGCTGCGTGCCACGGTTTGAGCAAGGTGTGGTATGTTACAAACATACCCAACAAAATGTAAAAGAAATATTAGAGGCAGATTTGAATAGCAAAGCAGGGTTGTCCTGTGTAAGCGTGCCCTCGCTAAGTTTCTCAGATAAGGAGGAAACTTTTCTTCGCATGGCTGCAGCACGTGAGCATTGGCAGTGACAGGGGGAAGTGATTTCGGATAGGCTGTGGATACGTATATGCGCGTGTACGTCAAATAAAACTAGTTGGAAGTTAACGCTCTGTTGTGTGTCATCTTTCTTGGCCTCGTTCTTTGCGCTATGAATTCGTGAAAATGGGTGGGGTTTCTCATTTTGAGAAAGGGTAACGACGTTGGTCCGAGCGCATCGGGTATTCATAAAAAATAGCATTCTTCGTTTAAGTCATTGCGGATCGTAATGGATTGTTTGCCCGTATAAGGTATTCATATGAGAACGAGGTGTGACACGGGTGTGCGCACGTAGGAGCAACGGCGTAACCCACAATCACGCAAACATTACGGTGTCAATCAAGACTCCCCCTTCTCTGGGGTACCATACCATAGATCCAGGGGTACTTTTTTCGCAATAGAGAGGCTTTTCTAGCAGTCAACGTGATCGTGTATGCAAAAATGTACTACTACAAAAGCCAGGCGCATTGCTTTTAAAAGTAGCGAAATCAAATGCATATCAAACCTGGTTAGGAGTAAACGTTGGTTCGGAATGCATATGGAAATACCTTCTCAGAATGTCGTGCTTGGGGATGTTCAGAGAAACACACCCAAAAGCGCACACATCTTCATGAAGACAGCGTACTCACACCACGCACCGACGGCACACTGTATAGCACAGGATGCACACTTCAACGCTTGAGCTGATTTCGAATATAACCGGCCAATTATACGAAATGGCACAGCTTGTTTTGCTTTTTCCAATTATAAAGATAGACCACTCCTGAGATGTGATTACAGGGTTGCTTAAGGAAAAAGGAATTCGCTCTCCGACGAACGTTCTATTGCCCAGGGGCACTCTCAGCGGTAAGTCGGCGGCGAAAGATGGTTTTATAGCAGATAAATTACCAATTGAAGAGCACATGTCATTCCTCGCCGCATTTCTAGACGTTTCGCATGCTGCAAATGGTTGGCGAAATAGAGTTAGGCCGTCTAGCGGTTTATAGCGGAAAGTGAAACTGAAAACTACCGAGTGAATCATTGCGGCCGCAGGAGCCACTGTTCACGCACTCGGCGCATACGGCGAAACAACTCCGCTGCTATACTTTCGTTACATGCCACTTTCAGTACACCAATCTTGGTAAAGCCCGGGACGTTAGATGGTGGTTAAACAATGCGAATGGGCCGCGCGGCCTTTAACTTTACATGTTAAAGTCTAGCGGACAGTGCAAACTCAGCGTCAACGACGACATGATCGCTCTTTTGATTTGCTTTCTCGTCATGGACAGTCGCGTTTTTGTCGTTTCGATGCATTCAGATAAACAACGAGGCGCCATATCTGAGGTAGTTAACTTGTAACACCGTGCAGTGCTACATTTGTTACCCCGCAATATGGTAACGCTTATTGGGCTATCTGCAGAATGCTTTGCGAAGCGTGTTGCCTATTAGCCCATTTCCCTTAACTACGTAAGAGTTTATCCCACAGGCTAAACAATTACTACAAAATGCCTTGCTGCCAGTGTGGAAAGAAACGGAACAAGGTACAAGAAATCATTTTACCTACCCCGCACAGTAGTTGATTGATTGATTGTATAGGGTTTAAGCACCGACGCAACGCAAGCGATGAGGCGCGCCGTACTGGATGGCTCCGGGTTAAGTTTGACCACCAGAGGATCTTTAACGTGCGCCAAAACCTCGTACACACGGGCGATTTTGCTTTTCGCCTCCATCAGAAAAGCGGCCGCCACTGCCGGGAATCGAACCCGTGTCCTCGTGTTGTGTAGCGCGACGCCTTAGGCACTGAGCCACCGCGGCGGGCCCTGCACAGTAGTGGAAGCGTAGCAGCACAACACACCCTGAATCAAAAGACTCAATTTGACGTACACTTTTTATTCAACTTCAAATAAATAACAAAATTGTTTTCAACAAGATCATCATGGTGTCATGCCTGTGCAGGCCGAAGCCGGACGTTACCAGACGATCGATTGCCTCCTGTTCGTCGTAGGCGTAGCACTCGCTTCTTGCGATTTACGGGAGCGAACAAGTCGCTTCACTGCGGTGCAACGTGAGAACGTTTTTTAAATTAAGCACACTCTACATACCCTATGCGGGGTAGAATACCCGCTTCTGGAAGTTCCAATACAGTGGGCCCAGTCCACCAGCAGGATCACGCCTTCAAATTTTATCGCCAAATGAAAGTGACTGCAATACACACGAAGCTTCGACCGCAGGCCTGAGTACAGAACATCCTTCAGGCAGATAACGCTACTTCAGAGAGCACAAACGCGTTTTCTTGGACACAAATTAGTGTCCACAGAAGAGCGAAATAGCGGGACGCCACAGCGCAATTTGCCGGCGTGATGTAAAAAATGAGATAACAGTCATTTCAGTAGGCTGAAAGTGCGTTACTATCGCAACCGCCACCGGAGGCGCGGCTCGGCTGCTTGCGAATGTCTGCATGGCTTAAGTTATACCTGCACTTTCACATTTGTCTATGACTTATTAACTCGCAAGGAAAGATTTCGTGTTTTTAAGGGCCTGTGCGCGAAGTTCTGGTTCTGTATTCTTGATGTGGCTCTTGGCACATCCGCTCAGTCGCCATTTTCGTCATCTCTGCTGGGCGACGGATAGCTTCATTTTTTATTTGCAGGAATATTTTCAAGGTAGTGCCCCAGACACTAGTATATTGGGTGTCTGCGGCGGCCAATCTATCTATTTACGGAAACTGCGGTTTCGCCTTTACTCTCCCTTTTATTTTTTATCACCCATACCCCGCAAGTTCTTCTGGGAGTGAAGCGCGACATGTAGAACACATCTGCAACCACAATACCTTCACCTGGCAATGAAATTTTTATGCGAACATTACACAAGTGGAAAAACGAAGTGGTCGACGGGTCAACCTTGAAAACAAAGCAGATAACAAACAGCAAAATATGAAATGGTTCTTGGCTGCGAAGCAACAGCTCATATGGGAAAAATGTACTTTCAACTTAGGGTCCAGTAATAATAAGCTACGCAGAACACGATGTACGGCGCAAGAAGCCAGCGGCTGGGAGGCCTTCAAGAGTAAATTGGTGTTGAACAAAAGCAAATTTACTTCATTTAAAGCACACTCCACTGTGGCTTTGCTATGTCCGTAATTGGTAAATTAAACTTGTGGCGTTTGTAAAGACCTCCGCACAGAAAGAAATGAGAAAAATGTATGAAAGTCATTGCATTAAAGTTAATTTAAATATCAGAAGATACATCTTTTCTTTCTGACAGAGCGCCACCAGTGGGCTTCTTAAATGGTGGCGGCTGAATCTCCACGAGGTTATTGCCGCAAAAACGTTGTAATGACACTCGTACACGAGTGCTACAATGGTGTGAACCTAAAGTGCCTTTTACAGTGGTTTGAACGGCAGCGCAGCTTGCTACTTTCTATGTGTAGCCCTGTCGCGAGAAGCACACAATCGGCTCGTACGACGCCTACACGATCAGAGAATATTTCACTACCTTATTTTTGAATTCGATGACCTTGCGCCTTACGGATTCTTGGCACATCCGCTCAAGATGCGTAGTCATCAGAAGGGAATGTGACTCGTAAATAAAATATATCAGTTCGTAATGCACATGTGATGGTACAGTCGGCGATTTGCAATCAAGGACAGCTCATTCGAGCTAGGTTGTCCGTGCTTACTAAATCAACGGTTTACATCTTTCTTCGGTTTGCTTTTGAGTATAGTATTAAGGGGGTCCAAAACACTACTTTTGTTGCAGTCGGAAGGGAAAGCAATGTCTGCTACTTTTTTTGCTGGTAGTACCGAAATTGCCCAAGTATTCCCCTCCCCCTTACGGTGATTGCCCGTGCGTAACCATCAAAAGGTTTGCCACAATTGGCATCAAACGGCGATCTGTGTAGCCGGAAGTGTGCATGGACAAAACCTCGAAGCGTGGGGTTAGTGGATCTTCTTGCATGTAATGCACGTTCTTTTTTAGTACAAGTTTGCTCAGCGGACTCGAAAGCGCGTTCTATGTAGCCAGGCATCATGGGAGATTGTTCAACAAGATGCGTGCAAATGCAACACCGTGATTGGACTCTTTCGCGTCTGTAATGGTAGAAGACCCAAAAACACTAGCAAAGGTGCTGGAGCTCGAACGTTGGATGCATAATGGCCGTGAACAGCCTCGAGCTTGGATGAAAACTTTCCATTCTTATGTAACTGCTGAGAGGGAGAGAGAGAAAACATTTTAATGAGCTCAAATGTGCGAATAGAACCCTAGTCCGGGAATGCATGCATTGCCCTCGCCGTCTTGGCCCGTGTCACCTGGAGAGCCTGTTCTCCTGGATGACAGCTGGTCAACAGTGTTTCAAACAGCTCAGGAAAGGAACAGGTGGAGAGGGGTGGTAGCGCTGGGTTGTTAGCGCATTCAGCTATTATATGCTGGAGGGTACCTAGCTGTGGAGAAAACTTGCGTAGCGCGGTGTACTATGCGGGAAACAATAAATTCATTGAACCGGGTGAACGTACGTGCCTGCTTTTAATTGTCCGAGTGTTATTTCCTGAGTTTTGCTGAGGGATGGTTAAGGGCACGGGAATTTTTGTCTGGTGGTCCGGTAAAATTGGGTAGTTTTTGATGGGTGAGAAGTGGATGTCGCAGCTGCGGTGACCTCTGCTGTTTACCAAAATCGACAGCTGGGCTATTTGGTATCCATCCATCCTAAATAGTGCTTGACAACACGACAACGAGGAAGAGGGAACAGAAGACGGCGATGACTCTCAACTAAATCGTTATTCGGGGCAAAACACACATATATACAATCATATACCAAACGTGTCTCAAAAGATCATCACTACGCAGGTGTTTTGTCAACAATCTCATAGTAGCCCACTGCGCCCCCCCCCCACCAGAAAAAATACAGAACTTAAGACAACGTCTTTGACAGGAAAGCAAATTTATTATCGTACAGTGTCACAGAAGCATGGCTTATGCACTTCCCTTCACTTTTGCTTATATGAAACGCTTTTTGTCAACTCGTTATTGTGGCGCCAAAGAATACACGTGACCTTCTACAATGGGTTGCATTTTTCCTGAATGTTTTTCTTTTGGACCTTACAGTGTCGAGTGATATGTGCAAATGAATTATTCTTGAATGAACCAATAAAGGTTTAGTTGAGAGTCTGCGCCGTCTTGTGTCCCCTCTTCCTCGCTGTCGTGTTGTCAAGCGCCGTTTAGGTGGATGGACTAACTGCTGCTTCTCAGAATAGCTGCAAGAAATAGTAGCATATCGGTTTTACAGATTCTTGCTTTGCGGTAATAGAGCTCTACTTTGGGGAATCACTTTCCTCCTATACTGTTTATTTAGCATCTTAGGTCGTGCAATTTTGCCTGCACATCTGACTCACATTTTTCGTCATTTTTTATTCCTCCAGTGCGGCATTTAGGGGCGCCAATGAAATCTCCCTAGCGGCCGGTTTCAAAAGCATCCGCGGAAGACCCCAGCTTACTCCCCATTGTCGCCATTGCTTTTGGGGCACGTTCACAACTCAGATATACCGTTTGTATACGTTGGAAATACATATTTAGGCGGAGCAGTCAATGTGTTTGCAAATCTAGTGTATTTACTGGAGTGTGAATGTGGATGTTTCTGACGCCGTCTTTATGTGGTGCATTTGGTCTGTGTGGACGCCAGGTTTATGTCACAGCCGGCGTCACGAAACCGGCACACGGATGGAGCTGATTGTAATCCCACTGCCCTGAGGTTCACTAACAGTTTTTTGTAAGTAGTGTTTCCTCAGATGGTCATAATACAGCTACACACCACGATGTAAATCAGTTTTGTGTGCTTACATAATCTAGTGGAGCACTGATACCTGACACCACACAAGTTACGCTTGCCAGTATCAGATGTTTATCACTACCCTGGAGAAGCCAATGTGGCCTAAATTTCACAAAAACTCTACGAAAGAAGCTAATGGAAACTTTTACTCCGTAATCAGCAGTGGAGGGCTCCTGCAAGCACCGAAGCACTAGAAGGCAGCGGAGTGGTTAGAGCAACGGCGCAAATACTCATGCAACCAAACTATCACGCGGGGGCAACACGAGTATGATTAGAGAAAAATTTTCTAATCTCGTTTATTCTGAATAACACCAGGGGCGCCCTTACAACACGGCCTCGTGGTTGTTGTACAACACAGCTCGGGGTTACAATGTCTCAGGGTTGTTGAATGGCTACTCGTGCTAGTTTATAAACTGCTTTCGGGAACCGCGGGGTAGCAGTGCAGCGCAAGAGAGAGTACCAGCGTGGCAGGCTTTTGGAATCGAACTGCCAGTGCGTGCTCATGCACCCAGCACGCGCAGCTCGTCTGTTTATTGTCGTCGTCTTTAATAGCCAGCACCTTGGTGCCGGGTAAGAGCGCTGACAGAAGGGCGCTACAGGGCCCCCCGCCCAGACGGAATGTCGAACCTCACGTGACGGCGAGGCAGATGAGCGTTGGATTTGGGGGCGAGGAGTTGAGTGTCAATGCCTGTGATGTCCGAGCGGAGTTCGTTGGGTGGCGTCTCGAGGTAGGCCGGTTTGAGGCGGTCCAACGAGACGACTTCTTCTCGGCCATTCAACAGTATGGTGGCGGACTTCTGGGTCTTGTTAAGGACACGGTACGGCCCGTCGTAGGAGGGAGCAAGAGGCGCCTTTACAGCATCTCGCCTGAGGAAAACGTGTGTCGAAGACGCCAAGTCGGTATGCACAAGACCGAGAAGACCGAGGCGGGACCGGTCGCAGGTGCTGCATGCAGTCCTGTAGGCGTTGGAGGTACTGAAGCGGCTGGGGCGAGGAGGCCGAAGGGACGAACAAGTCCCCAGGAAGCCGCAGGGGTGCGCCGTAGACAATATCAGCAGTTGAACAGCCGAGGTCGCGACGAAGGACGGCACGCAGGCCAAGAAGCACTATGGAAAGGTGATCGACCCAGTGTTGTCGATCCAGACGCGCAGTGAGAGCACTTTTTAGCTGGCGATGGAGCCGCTCAACGATGCCGTTGGCACATGGATGGTACGCCGTGGTATGGCAGTGTTTTGTGCCGAGCAAGCGGCTGAGGGAAGTAAATAGAGTACATTCAAACTGCCTGCCTCGATCCGTGGTAACAATGCCGGGGCATCCGAAACGGCAAACCCATGCCGAAACGAAGGCTTTTGCGACCGTTTCTGCCGTGATGTCCGGGTACGGCTTCGGGCCAACGGGTGAAGCGGTTAATCATTGTCAGAATGTAGCGGCAATCACGAGAGGGAGGAAATGGCCCCACCAAATCCAGATGCACGTGGTCAAAGCGACAGCTAGGTGGCAAAAAAGGCTGCGCGGGAGTCTTCGTGTGGCGGTCACCTTGGCTGTCTGACAAGCGAAGCACGAACGGGCCCACTGGCGGACATCCGCATTGATGCTCGGCCAGACGTACCACTGTGTAACGAGGCGCTGAGTGGCTCGGATGCTGGGGTGGCAGATGTCGTGGAGCGAGTGAAAAACAGCGCGACGAAAGGCAGCCGGAACGAAGGGTCGAGGCGCCGCCGCTGACATGTCACAGCACAGTGAGCCAGGAACGAACGGATGAGGCATAAGTTGTAGACGGAGGGAACCCGGGTGGTCCCGGAGTGCTTTCAGCTCAGGGTCTTCAATTTGCGCCTGAGCTAGGCGTTCCCAGTCCACAGCCGAGGCAGCACTGCCGATGGAGGTAATGCGTGAAAGTGTGTCTGCAGCCTCGTTGTCGGTACCTTTGATGTGCCGAATGTCCGTCGTGAATTCCGAAATATAGGCGAGCTGACGGAGCTCCCGTGCGAGGTATTTGGAGGAGTTCGTACGGAAAACGTACGCCAGAGGCTTATGGTCCGTGAGAACGTGAAAGGGCTGGCCCTCCAAAAAGTGCCGGAAGTGCTGGATGGTGGCGTAAATGGCGAGCAGCTCACGACCAAAAACGCTGTAGCGCGTCTCGGCAGGTTGGAGCTTCCGAGAGAAGAAACCCAGCGGGTGCCACTCGGAGTCGATTCTCTGCTGGAGAACAGCGCCAATTGCAACGCTGGAAGCATCCACCATGATGCGAGTGGGGACGTCGATTCTAGGGTGGATGAGAAGCACCGAATTGGCGACGGCTTGTTTACCAGCGTTGAAAGCCGACTGAGCTTCGGGAGACCAGGAGATCGCGGATGAGGAGCTCTTGGTTGTGCGCAGAAGCTCAGTCAGTGGATGCAAAAGTTCGGCACAGTGGGGTATAAAGCGTCGCGAGAAATTCACCAGGCCCAGGAACTCACGAAGCTGGCGGAGGCTGGTAGGTTCGGGGAAGTCCTTCACGGCTTGAACGTGAGAGGGTAAAGGGCGAATTCCTTGCACCGAGACGTGATGGCCCAGGAACTCGAGCTCGGAGGCCCCGAAGACGCATTTCTGGGCGTTGACAACCAGGCCAAATTGTTGGAGGCGTTCCAAGAGTTCTCGGAGGTGACGCTCGTGGTCTTGGGGAGTGCGACTCGCGACGAGGATGTCGTCAATATACGCAAATACAGCCGGAAGGCCGCGCGTCACCTCGGCAATGAACCTTTGAAATGTTTGAGCTGCGTTGCGTAGCCCAAAGGGCATGCGCACATACTCAAACAAGCCGAAAGGTGTAGTGATGGCCGTCTTCGGGATATCGGCAGGCTCGACGGGGATTTGGTGATACGCCTTGACAAGGTCCACTTTGCTAAAGATTGTGCACCCTTCCAAGTGGCTGGTGAAATCCTGGATGTGGGGTAAGGGGTAGCTGTCGTGGACAGTCTGAGCGTTGAGCGCCCGGTAATCGCCGCACGAACGCGAGTCTCCACTTTTCTTTGGAACCGTATGCAGTGGGGACGCGTGGTTGCTGGACGATGGGCGGATAATACCGAGTTCCAGCATGTGCTCGAATTCACGCTTAGCAGTCGCCAGACGCTCACCGAAGAGGCGGCGCGGCGGAGCTGCGACTGGTGGACCACGCGTGACGATGTGGTGGGTAACGCTGTGCTTGGGCGGCTGCTTTAAGTTGCAAGGTCTCGTAACCTCAGGGAAGTCTTCGAGGATTCCTGTGTACGGTCATGAGGGAAGCAGCGTGCGGATGCCAGTTGGAGCGACAGTAGACAGTACGCCCAGGATGGAAAGGCGTGTCTTGCTGTCAATCAGGCGATGGTGACGCATGCTGACGTCGAGGTCAAAATGGGTGAGGAAATCGGAGCCGAGGATGGGCTGATTGACGTCGGCTACTACGAAGACCCACCGGAAGGCGCGCCGCAACCCGAGGTCGAGGATGAGGGACCGCAGACCATACGTGGCGATAGAGGTAGAGTTTGCTGCACGAAGCGTAGGTCCAGGTGACTTAGAAGTACGATTATCCTTGGTGGCTGGTAATACACTGACCTCAGCACCCGTGTCCACAAGGAAGCACAAACCAGAAATGCGATCCGTGACCAGAAAAAGGCGGCCAGGTTGTAAGGGGAGGTCACATGCCGCCATCAGTGATCTCGCGTCGCGTTTCCCGACCAGCTGCATGGGGAAGTGCAGTGACGGGCGCGGTGCTGGAAAGTGCGATGGTACCAGCAGATAGACGACCTTCGAGGGCTGCGCGAGAAAGAACCGCCTGGGGAAGACGAACGACGGCTAGGACGTGGGGAGGAGCCGCATCGGCGATCAGGGAATGTCCGAAGCGCTTTAATGGAAGCGGCAAGTTGATCGATCCGAGACTCTAAGCGGGACACGGCCGATAACTCTGCTGTCGAAGCGAGGCTGGTGACGGAGGAAGAAGTCGCGTCATGAACTCTATCAGCAAGCTCGGCGGCGCGGTCGAGGCTCAAGTCCCCTGCAGCAGCTAAAACGATGCGAGTGGACTGTGGCAAGCGCTGCAGAAAGAGCTCCTTTAAAAGAGCACCGTTCGAGTCCACGTTGCCCGCGCCCACGAGCTGTCGCATGGTGTTGAGTAGTTGGGAAGGGTGGCGATCTCCAAGCTCTTCGTGGGTGAGCAGGTGCTGGAGGCGCGCGCTCTCGGACGCCATAGTTCAGTCCAGAATACTCTGCGTGAGCCGCTGGTACGGAGCATCGTTCAAAGGTGCACCGACGACGTCTGCCACTTCATCAGCCACCTCAGGAGGCAGGTTGCAAAGCAAGTGGCGAAACCTAGTAGTCTCCGAGGTGATGCGGTGCAGATCGAAGACGGCTTCGACCTGGGCTAACCAAAAGTGCGGGTTCTTGCGCACGAAAGTGGGTAGACGGAGCTGTAAGACTGCGACGTCCGGCGGCCGCGAGGAAGCGTCAGGCAAACGAGGGCCCGATGGCGCGAGGTTGCTGGGGTCGGTCATGTCTTAGTCCGGGTCACCACTGTCGGGAACCGCGGGGTAGCAGTGCAGCGCAAGAGAGAGTACCAGCGTGGCAGGCTTTTGGAATCGAACTGCCAGTGCGTGCTCATGCACCCAGCACGCGCAGCTCGTCTGTTTATTGTCGTCGTCTTTAATAGCCAGCACCTTGGCGCCGGGTAAGAGCGCTGACAGAAGGGCGCTACACTGCGTTCGTCTTTGAATGATATCGCTAATCGCTTAAGCCTCTTACGAAGCTTGTGTCGCTTAAAGTGCTTGTTATAACAAATACTGCATCAGCATCACTCAAGCCTTAGTCTGGTCAGGTTTGGAGGCCGCGTTACTCGCAGTATAAGTAAACAACAGGAGAGACTAAATATGTCGGGAATTTTAAGGATCTGCCTCTCAGTAAACAGCGTCAAGACGGGCCTGATACCCGCCACCTGACGATTGCGCCACACTGCGAAGCTTATCCACGAGGAAGAACAGTGTTTTTTTTCAGTCAGGATATGTTAAATAGCACAGCCTGCACTAAGAACTATCTCATCAACCTAAATGCCGGATGCTTGTCATCGTTGAAGTATTGCGACATCACATACTCAGCAAAACACAACTCAACGACATAAAATACGTCGGCACACCCTTAAGAAAGCAAGTTCTGTCACGCAATTCTCAAGAAATCAGAAAAGTCTAATTAACACCGTTTTTGTATTAGGTGACTCACAAGGGAGGCAACTTGAAGCGATATAACGTGCCTCTAAAGCATTATCTCCTCGCCCGCAAGTGACCTACTCTGATCGTCCTATATGCGGAAGTTATAGAGTCAAACTCGATTACAACGAACCCGGATAGAGCGAAATGTCTATATATCGAACAAAGACAATGGGTTACAAAAATTCATGCGAAACGTATTCCTTATAACAAAGTTCACATCGGATATATCGCACTCGGCTCGCCTAAAATTGCCACCGAAATGCATGGTCTCGGAGCGGCGATTGAGATGCTGATTGGCCACACTTGAAATATTGAGCCTCGCATGGAGCGACGAGACGTCTGATAGCTTCCATAACTGTGTCCGATGCACGGTATTAATGACGGAGCACATCCAGTCAGCGAGTCCGGACCAAGAAGGCACCATCAGCGAACTGCGCGTAGAGCTCGCCAACGTTCCGGATGTTGTGCCGAAAGGAGAGTCCTTTGAGGATTTTCTGAGTGTCAACAACGACTTTGTCGCCATTGTGAGGCCCTCAGGCACAGAGAGCCTTACTAATGTCATGGCAGCTGGTGCTGCTGAAAGCACCGAAGCGACTGAAAATGACACAAGAGACAACCTCGGCCTCATCGATGTTTTCATGAAGGTTAATGAAGCGCTTTCGCCAGTCGATGTGCTGTGACAATATTACTTCGATGTCGAAGGACAAGGAGATGAACTGGCCCAAACGAGCTCTCCGCCAAAACGAGTAAAAAAAAAATCATAGCTCTTTTTTAAAATAGGCAGTTGAGGCGGAACGCGGCTTTATTGCATGCAATAAACGGATTATTTGTGATAGGTAATCGCATAATTTATGTGTTTTTATATGCGTGAAAATAGCAGGGGTATTCTCGCGTATTGCGAACTCGTAACAAAAAAAATCGTTTTAGACGGGTTCGGCTATATAGAACTATTGTATATAACGAACTACTCACCGCGCATGTTACAGTTCACTCTAACCGGGTTTGGCTGTACATAGGACACTGGTGTAGTTTGCTTTTACCCAAGAAATGCAGGCATTACGATTATAACATACAATAGAGCTTTCATTCTCGGACGACCTAAGGATCGTTCCTTTATGTTTTTTTCGTGTAAGCTACCAATGTCAGATAGGGTGGAGTTGCTAACGTTGTGGTTGCGCGTGAAAACGTAAAGAAAGCATTTCCGCGCGGTCGTTGTCAGCGCAAAAAGACTTTGGGAAAAAGAAGTTTCGCGTACTGTAGTTGTTTTCATACCAGCAGACCTTTGTATCTTCAGAAAAGTGGTTTAGTGATCACTTTACGATCAAGGTGAAGCTCCGACACCCCATCCGCCTCTTGGTAATCAACAGCCCGCCGAAACAGTTAAATTGTCTGCAATAACGTGAACATGGGGATAAGGAAATAACAGGTGGTTTTGGGCCGTGCATTATTCAAGCCAAATACTCCTATTATTTGCCAGCGGTATTTTTAGTCAGGACTGGGAAATGCGTTTTTCGCAAATAAACGAGTCCATCATTCGTATTTGCATCACCCCGCTTCGGATGCCTGAGAGAGTAAAGGTGAGCGCTGTGGGCAATACAATTTTTGTAAGAGAAATTTACGGGTGGCAAAAGAAATCTCTTCATGACTCTTTGGGAAGGACACTGATGCTTCACTTGCGTTTACGGGATGTCGCACCTAAAAAAGGAGAAAATAAATTGCAGAATTCCTTCCGAAGCTTCCCGAATCGGGAATGCTTACGAGAAGGCTCAGGCGGATTAAAAAAAAATTACGCCCACCTCCCCTCGCGGAACCCTGGTGTGATGCGACGCTGAGGGGGGCTAAAGCGCAAGCGGAGAGCAACCGTCGACCGAAAGGCCGCCGGAGAGCGGCACACCGGTTATATGTGCAGCGCGCCCGAAGGAGAGGAGACCGCGGAAGAGAGAGTACTGCACATGCGCGGGCGCCAGTGTGTATGCCGCGGCTATGACGCAACACAATCCAACACAATCCACTCTAATCCAATCCAATCCAAGCCAAGCGAAGCCAATACATTCGAATCCAATCCAATGCCCCTCGCAAGAGAGGGGCATCGGAGAGGAGAGGGAGTGAGCGGCGGAGAGCGCAGCTCGCGCGGCGAGTAGAATGGGGGAGGGGCGGACGACGACAACGCCGACGACGCTGCATGGACAAGGCGAGTGAATGAGATGCAGTCGCATCTAAAAGGTAAAAGTTTTGAGGCAGCTGGGACTGAACTGTTTCGAAGGAAAAAAATAACGCCGCATGAAAAAAGGCCCTAAATGTGCACCGGTGCGCTGCATCTGCCAGCGCTACATGAATAGGTTGAATTTGGGCATTGGTAGGGAAAACAACAGTGGCAAAACACAAATTCGGCGTTAGGGGCAGCCTTGTTTATTTGTGTACTTTTAGTACCGGTATTCGGAGGGTCCGAGTTTTCGTTTCGTATATATACAAAACGATAATAAATAAAGCGACAGCTCGCTTACCTCGGATGTTTTTTAGCAGTCAAATATGCACTAACAAACCTGTAACTTTCTGTTAAGAAAGGACTAGGTTAATATGATGGTTGGGGTGTATGGCCATCGGACATATTCCTTTTCCCCAGAACGCATTGATCCGTCAGTTAGGGGTTTTCCTTACTCCTCCGAAGTTGCAATATCTTGCTTCGGACCCTAGTCAGCTTTCTGTCACATTATTCCACAAATAAAACCGCACACTATTTGGTCGGCATTTACTTTTGGCAGATTAAGCATAGGTATGACCAAACCATTGTTGCTCAGCACAGAGAGTCAGGCACCTTGTGATAGCGGGGCTTCAGAAACAAGACACTCTGTCGTACGGCGACTGTCGATGTGAATATATTTATCAAAGGAGTGTACCTAGTTTGTATTTGAAGAATATTCAGGGGCGCGAACCACGGATTAGAGCTTCCACGTTTGTTGGAGTGCAGTCTAATTGTTGAAGCGGCTTTCCCCAGACGGGAAGCCCCTTTTTTCGGCAAAGCTAGCTCTAAGGTGTCTCGTTCTTGCAACCTGCTGACCTTCAGCTAAACGGGGTGTTTTTGTTAGTGGGGAACAAGTTTGGCGCAGGAAAAATCTTCAAGAACTGCACCTTTTATTAGAACTTGTGTTTCATATATTTTGTAAACCTATATTTGGGAACAAGTAACAGCATTTCTGAAGCAAGTAGCCTACTTTTTATTTTACTTCTATTAAGAAAACTTGAGCGAAGTTCGCTGGCGGCTTTTTAACCAAATCTGGTCCCAGCAATTATGGCTGTAGTCAGGGAAAAAAGACGATAGGCAAGGTTCACTTCCCCCTCGTATTGAACAACGACATTCATCTGTTCCCATTCCCTCTTCCCATTTCTTTCCCAGCAGCTTCCGCATAAGTTTCCAGTTCTGGAACCCTTTTTCGAGCTCAGCTTGTCACGGCATATTTTGGAAGACTTGATACTTCATGATAGAAAATGCTGCCCCGGCATCAATGGGAATTCTCACTGGCTGGTCAAAACTTTTCACCTCAACTTGCTGGAAAGCCTGGTTCCCAGCACAAGAAAATTGGCCATGCTCGCCATATGCTTCAATTACGTGGACCACTTTGTTTCTTTTCTTTTTCTTCACCTTTGCTAATTTGCGTTTGCATATTTTTTGGTAATACCTTCGCTAAATATAAACTTTAGATTCCAGCATTCGCTAGCGGCCTGCTGCACACCGCAACTGTGCAGGTAACAGTAGCTAGACAGTTTTACGGTGCGGAAACCTTAAGTTCGTGCGGCTAATAACCATTTTTCTGATCTAGTTTTGGTTCCCTACTGTAACTTCGCATCTTTCAGCATATCTGAAACTTCTTCCCTATTTTGCAACCCACTCTATGTTTCTTTCCACGATGTCTCGACGTTAAAGGCAGCCTCGTCGTTAAGTTCCTTCTATTCCGGGAGCTTCATTTCAATTGCAATGTACGGAGCACCGCACAAACCTGTTGCGCAATGGGTACTCCAGAAAATTACCAAATTCGAACTTGCACCTAAATGTCGTATTTCCACGTGCTTATACCTCGTAGCTTCCAAACACGAAAACTGCTGCATTTCATCAGTAACGTACTTCAGCAACTCGGTACTTACTTCACATACTGCAATCAATTGATTAAAATTTCGGAATATACCTCGTAATATAGTATAGCAGTAAATGCTCATTATAGTAACTGTAATATAGTAAGTGCTCATGAGCCGGCGGTCCAACATTGTATTAGTGATGAACATTGAAACGCCTTCTGATAGGAATGCCTACAGAAGTTTCTTTTTTCGCACTCATAACGTAGTGATGAGCGCGCCCTAAACCTATGTTTCAGTACGCACAAAATAGGCTTAAGTTCAGGGAATGTGTAGGAAAGCAGGTGCAATTATTTTGTCACTCGAGTTTTAGTGGTTGTTTTGCATATTTATGATACAGACTTTCTCCGAACTCTACAGACAACTTTTATCCGCAGCACCCATAAAAGTTTAACGGGGAACCTGTTTAGAAAGTTCTTAGAGTTTAGTGTCCGGAGTTAAACCACCAATAAAATACCGAGGGCATGTGAGCGGCGCACAGGAACGCGGTCCACGCGGCAACCACTCGGCAGATACAAAAACACTAAAATGTCAGGCGCTTGTGCGTGCGTGTATTGAGCCTGCCGCGGAGAATCCACGCCGCGCGATTTTGTCACTACAAGGATACCCACTTAGGGATATTGGCCGAGATTGCAGCTAACGCCTCGCAGTTAAAAAAATCCTCCCCGTCCCGCTCTACGAAAGTGTATGTCCATTAAATCTGTTTTAAAGCACAACAAATATTGATGGAGAAGGGTATAAAAGGTTTCTTGTCATATCGACGGCATCGTCACTTGTGCTCGGATAGGGTCCCTAGATATGGTTACAGAGTACCGGCACTCTTTTCTCCTATTTTAATGTGCCACCGCCATGATCTTTGTTCAGTTAGCATAACGTGACATATGTTTGCATAACGACGGTTCACGGGTGCTACCATTTTATCCTTTATGCGTTTTAGTCAATAAATTCTGGTAGGCTCAGCTTCTCTTCCCTGCTCTTCCGCTGCGTGCGACTGACTACGTTTTGAATACGAATGGAAGATAACATGTTTAACACCATTTCAACAATAGACTTGAGCCCACAGATGCGGTTATTGCTATGTCCTGCTAGCCGCATGCATGCATATGGCGTCTTGGATAAAAACTGGTCTATGTAGTGATGATAGTCCTTGGTAGCTTTGAAAGAGAGCCTGCACACCAAATCTTTACCAGGTATACATGGGAGGATAAATGGGCAAAGGCCCCTCATCATCTATAATGAGCTTGCGACGCATGTTTTCTGGTTTATTTATACAAATTCTGGGCACGATGCCATTCGCGTCATCGGGCTGACGCCTGCCACCGGCGTCTTAGGTGTTGGCGCGTTGGCGTTTTGGCCAACGGAAATCGTTTTTCCGCACGCCCTTAACTGCGGCAACACTTCGCCGTAACCGTCGCAACATTTGCACGAAACGTGGAAGTCTCCTTTGTTCGCCGTAATCGTGACAACACTTGCTGGGAACGAGACATACACATTTATAACAACCGTGATGAAAAAAAGGTCATTGAGCCCTAAAGAAGAACGACATCGGCTGCAATCGCGGACTTAAAGGGTCATGATTGTCGTGGAAGTAGCGTAAGCCTTTGCAACCTTGAAATCTTAAGTATTAGTTAGGGTTTTTGTCTTTTTAAGTGACAATCCAGTAGTTACTGTCAAACCAGTTGTGAAGACTTTGTCACAAGTTTGGATTCTAAACCTTAATTTATACCACGCATAATCATATCCTGACCTTCTGCACAAACCATCAACATTGCCTTTTCTGGGTTTATCTTTTTATAACGACCTCTTCACTTATGTTAGCTAAACCCTGTTTTTTTTGCATCTATGCCCCTACGTTCTTTGGGGCATGAAAATCCAATCCACGACAATTACTACGGTTTACTCCCTTGCTTATTATGCAGCTCCCCAAATATTTCATGGATAAGGTAGTAACGTCTATTAAAACACTATTGCTGTAACAGCTTGAAGCGATTAAGCACAACCGCTTATTCAGAAAAGTGCGAGACAACAAAAGTTTACTACAAGCAGCAATTTCAAATTTGCAAAGGAGTGTTTCATTATACCATATGAGTTCTTTAAATATTGTGTTATTAATTACCCTAAATATAGTTGTTTTAATTTGTTGGCCCCTAATGTCATTTTTGCAGTGAAGAAACGTTATCGTAAGCAATAACTCGTCGTTTAACCTTTCCGTTCGTTACAATTGCCCCTACGGGTTTTGTTACACAAGGGTTCGAAATTCTTCTGAAGGGAATAATAACATACAGTGAGCAATTCAAGCTGTATGGAAAGAAATAAAGGGTAGGCCGGCAGCGCCTACGACGCTATAGTATAATTAATTAGCATCATGAAAACCACGACAATATGCAGCTTATATGCTGGTGTTAATATAGAAAAATATTTAATTTCATTGCAGTATTTCTCATTTTAGAAGTGCTATTAGGTCATAGGCTTTTCTTTGGGTTTTGCAAGCACAATTTTCCATTCTCTATATAAGAACCACTAAAGCTGCTTACCGTCGCATTTGAAGAGAACAACACCGTATCACTAGCCGACCAAAGTATTCGTAAAATAAGTTTGTTTCGATTGTGTCACTGCGACGCAATAAATTCGTCCAGGGATAACTAACCCGTGACGGATAGCGCAACTTATTCCGTAAATGAAGCACGCGGGTGCAGCACCTAGGTAAACGTGTCTGAGAAAATCTTCATTACACAGCTGCATGTTTCACTTTAAAAGGAAATAAATGCGTTTTAAAACAAATAAAATATTTGCAACAAATATATCTAAATGATGGCAAAATACATTTTAAGTGACCTTCCAAGCAATGCCCCTTTTGCTCTGGGTAGTTTGGATGGATGTCTTATATTGCGATATTGTTATTGACCCCTCTTCCACATGCACCACACAAGGCCAACTCGTATCCCACATCATACATCAACTCACTGGTACTGACACCGAACTCCTCGGTTATATTCGGGATAATTCGGTTATATTCGGGATAAATACGTTCCAGCTTGCCCCACCTTAACTCATTCAAGTTACGGTGGGGATCCCAACCCACAGCTGGACGACCGATAACGAAGGCGGAGGTGCGCGTTGCCATCTGACACTTTAAAACCAAATCGTCTCCGGGCCCCGACAAAATAACTAACAAGATACGTCGAAACCTCGACGACCCTACCATCGCCGACCTGTCAACACTTTGCAATGAATGTTGGGAGGAGGGGGAGGTCCCACCTCAAGAGAAGACAGCCAAAACTGTTCTTGTTCCCAAACCGGGGAAGCAGGCACACGTAGATTACCTCCGACCAATATCATTAACATCGTGCCTAGGCAAGCTCTTAGAGCACGTCGTTCTCACCCGGCTCAACAGTCACATCGAAAGGCACCACCTGCTCCCTGACTCCATGCTGGGGTTCTGACCCCAGCTCTCTACTGAGGACGCCATGCTACAACTAAAACACCACATAGTAGATGCTCGGTTCCGTTCCACACATAACACCAAGGCGTTCTTGGGCCTTGATTTAGCGCGAGGTTTAGACTCCGTTAGCCACTCGGCAATCCTGGAAGGAGTAGCCGCAGCTGGAGTCCGTACGCGAGCTTACAACTACATTTGTAATTTCCTCTTGAGTCGAAGAGCCACACTCACTCTTGGACAATTGACTACACCCCCCATCTCCCTCGCTAGCACAGGTACCCCTCAAGGATCGGTTCTTTTCCCCTTTATTTCTAATATGGCCCTACGACGTCTACCCCCGCTTCTCGACGCCATCCCCGACCTACACCACCGCATATATGCCGAGGACATCAATTTGTGGATTACTAGAAGATCTGCCGGTCCTATCCAAGATACCCTCCAAACGGCAACTGATATCGTCGAAGCGTATGCTGCCTCTCGTGGTCTGTCTTGCTCCCCAACAAAATCAGAGCTTCTTCTAAACAGAGCTAAAAGGCCAGGAAAACAACCACCATCACCACTCCCCCTCACCCAAATCACTACCTCTAAGGGCCAACCCATCCCAATAGTTGACTCCATATAGAGGCAAACCGTGTAGAGGCAAACGGACATAATGTAGATACTCTCCGTGCCCAAGAAAAAGGGGTTTACCAGACTACACGACTCATCTCTCGCATAGCTACCAAACATTGAGGAGTGAAATAAATCAATTTAATACGTCTCGTTCAAGCCTTCTTCATAAGTCTCATTGCATACGTCAGCCCCTTCCTAAACCTCAAAACACACAAAATTGAAGCTATGATACATAAATCACACAAACAGGCCATAGGTCTCCCCGTTACGCTCTCAACAGAGAAACTACTCACGCTCGGTCTTACAATACACTACACAAAATTATCGAAGCCCAACGGGTCTCGCAACTAGAGCGACTCACGACGAGTGACACTGGACGACACATTCTTCAGTGTCTTGGCCTCAGTCACACCACTATTTCTGGCACCCACGTCGACATTCCCCCAGTCATTCGAGACCAACTGGTAATCCACCCCCTCCCTAAACATAACGAAGAAAGGCCCCGAGCGAGAGCACAGGCTTTACACAAGCAACACTCATCCAACCCACAAGTAGCCTGCGTGGACACTACTGAATACCCAGGACGCGAAGCCATGGCAGCGGTCGTAGTCGATTCATTGCACCTAACACCAGCCCCCTTCTCCTTCCCTACTCAATTTCCAACTGTAGGCGAAGAAATGGCTATCGCTCTTGGCAATACTTTAGCCCCAAGGTTACTACTGTAATAAGCGACTCCAAATCAGCAATTACCAATTACTCCAACGGGCGAGTTGAGCCCCAACCTTCAAGCCTTCTACGGCAGGCACGCAAATTTCCGCGACCAAAAACATAGCTCGTTTGGGCAACGGGCCACTCCTAACTCCCAGCAAATGAAACACGAGGTTGCTCGAGCACTGGTAATCCGAGAGCCCAGTGACGCTGAAGAATCTCCGCAACCGTTCTCCCATAGGGTCCGCCTCTTGACCTACCGATCGGTACTCGATCACTACCGACTGTCCAGAGCTCGCTTCCCACCACCCGACCCCTCCCTCTACCGCTGACACCCTTTTTTATGGCGCCAACTTCAAACATCCACATTTCCCACGCCCACCCTCCTATCCCTCTACTACCCCGAGTTGCACTCTAATCGATGCCCTCTTTTCCATCAATACGCAGACCTACCACATGTGATTTGGTCCTGTGAAGAAAAACCCCTTCAAACTCTTAAAAAGCACCTCATATTATTACGAACGAGGAGCAGTGGGAGGCCGCGCTGCTCAGCACAAACCCTATTACCCAGGTCACACTAGCCCAGGTGGCCGAAGACGGCGCAGCGATATACATGATTCAAGTTTTAAGCGCCGACAGACGAAACACAAGAAGAGGATAACACGAGCACTTCTTGTGTTTCGTCTGTCCGCGCTACAAACGTGAATCAAATCGAACTAGCTAAACTGTACGTTCTACTGCGAGAGAGAGAGAGAAAGAAAAACTCTAATGACAGTTGAAGTGAGCATATTTGTGGTCGTGGCCTTCAGTCCAACACTCCGTTTGTACATCCGGCTGTCTTCGCCCTTTCCGCTAGAAAAATCTACGTTTCACTACAAGAGCTGGTCAGCGTACTCTCCCACTGCTCGCGTCAAGGGTTGGGGATGGGGGAAGATCTGTGTTCAGTTGACATTCCCAGACAACATGGTACAGCGTGCATGGTGCTTGGCAGTGAGCACATGGCGGATAGCGAAAGGGTAGGGTAGATGGCGTGTAGTCGTGTTGTGTGGGGGTAGATATTAGTCTGTAGTTGTCTCATGATGACTTCCTGTTCTTTCGTGGCCTGATCAGGGACTTGTGGATACAGTTGTCTCGCTAGTCGATAATGTTGGGTGATGTAGGCGTACGTCAGGAGCGGTTGCCAGGTTCGGTCCGACTCTTCTTGCGGTGCCCGGTTAACGAGTTCTGGAGCCAGGACGTGTGCCGTCTGGTTGCAGCGAAGAGCAGAGTGGGGCGGGGTCCAAATGATTGTGACCTGCTTTTGTGGTGGCCGTTGAAGGAGAACTCGAAGCGCTTGTCTTGAAACCCTACCTTCTTTGTTTGCTCGGCAGGTGGCTTGGCTGTCCGTAATAATTACTTTGGCCTTTGTCTTGAAGAGGGCAAGGGTCACGTTCGACAACCGAAGCGTCAGACTGGAAAGAAGGTCGGTTGTGGAGGTAACGGCCGCCGATCTTACCCTATACCTCGCGTATTCCGCCGCGTCCGTAAATACGACGTGGTCTTGTCCTCCGTGCTGATTTTCTAGCGCAGTTGCTCTTGCTATGCGTCTTCCCTCATGATGTTGAGGCGGCATGTTCTGTGGTAGTGGACGGACAATAATTCTGGTCCTTAGTTCAGGCGGGATGTCCACTGCGTTTTCCGTGATGTGCGGCGCCGTGTAACCAAGCGTAGCTAGCGTTTCAATGCCCGTTGGGCTTGCTCCGAGTCTTACTTTTTGCGCCGTTAGGTGGGCCTCTATGAGCTCTTCGATGGTGTTGTGCAGTCCCAAAGGCGTGAGTCGTACTGTAGAGGTGATTAGAGGAAGTGCCAGGGCTTGTTTATTGGCATTTCTAAGAAGGACGTCTAACTTTTCGCGCTCCGATGTCCCCAAAACCGTATAAGGAGCCACGTAAACGATTCTGGAGACAACGAAGGCCTGCACAAGACTGACCATGTCGTTTTCTTTTAGTCCATGGCTCCTGTTCGCTACCCTACGCAGCATCCGAACAATTTGAGCCGTGGTTTCTTAAAGTCTGTTGAGAAACAGAGTGTTTTTGCAGTTTTCCTGGTACGTTATTACGAATATTTTCATTGAGGGTGTTGGTTTATTGAGTATTCCGTCCAGCCAAATTTCGATGTTGTCTGAAATGTCCCGGCGGCATTTTTGCAGTATTATATGTTCTGACTTCTACGGGGCACAAGTTAAACCTCATCGGCTGGCGTAAGTGCGGACGACGTCCGCTGCCGTTTGTAGGCTGTCTTGCATAACGCCTGGAGAGCCTTTGGCAATTCAGATCGTTATATCTTCCGCATACAGGGCATGCTTAATGTTGGGTTTTTTTCATAATTCTATCATGGCTCTGTTGAAAAGTAGAGGCGATAGCACTGCCCCTTGTGGTGTATCACGACAGCCACAATTTATGGCGGACGACTTGATGTCACCAATCTTAATGGTCGCAGTCCTATCAGACCGGAAATTCTTGATGAAGGAGTACGTCTTTTCCCCGCAACAAAGGTTGCCAAGATTTGTGAGGATTGCTTCGTGCGTTACACTGTCGAACGCAACCTTCAAGTCTAAAGCCAGGATCGCTTTGAGTGTGGTGCGACTGGCTGCCTCAAACATGTCCTTCTGCAGCTGCAGTAGTACTTCCTGAGCTGAAAGGTGTGGGCGGAACCCGAACATCCAGTGAGGACTTCGGTCCGTCATTTCAAGAAACCTTTGTATCAATCTACATGAATCCTGCCGTCGCCGGAAGGACTCTGAAGTCGACCTGAAAACGGTCCCACCCGTGGCAACAATAAAGTTTAATCTGATCTGATCTGTATTCAAATATGCAAAAAGCAAAATGAATGGTAAACAAACCATCAGGCTTAGCTTAGTACTGCTAAACATTCGTAACAGAATGACCAGCAAGGACGGTCTGTACCATGTCTGTGGATAAAAAAACCACAAAAGGGACAAGCGGGCGCATTGATGTCCTTCTCTAATGAAGACAAAAGGAAATCATTTAATGGTAGAAGCATTTCTTCGTTAGAACTACCCTGGTGCTTTTGTTATTTCCCTCATAATTGCCAAAAGTTGTCAATTGTTGTGTCACCTGGTTGCGATATAATTAAGCTCTATTCACTGTAAATCCTTCATAGGCATACATTCTGGAATATTTTACACTAAATCGGCCTTTAAAGAGTGATGTGCGCAGGCGCTGTCAGAGAGCACGTGCTTCTCACGAGTTATTGTATTTACACCGCCTCAAATGTCCCATACGGCATATTGTTTCGGTGAACTAGATTAAATACAGTAGTTAGAGCGACGTAGTTTTTTTGATTGCGAGTTAGGGGAAGGATATGTATAGGTGAGGAATGGCGCAATTTATTTAGGCCAGAAAAACGTATTTTGCCCCCCCCCCTCAAAAGTGAGAGTGGGTTTCACTTAGGCTTTGCGTAAACGTAACAGAAATTGCATACCTTCTTCCAAAACATTGCTTCTTGCACGGTTCCGACCTCGGTCTTCGCCACGAATGGTGTTGTCGGAATCCAAATACGTTTCTTGAATTACATACAAAATGCAGAATTTAGAAACTTCAACTGGCAAGAGACGCATTCAAAATTGTTACTGTATTTTGTTTAGCAGGGGCAACAAAACAATATTTTCTAATTATCTTTTTAAAGTAGCATATTATTTATAAATAACAATCTAGTCTATTTGTTTAAAATACCTAAAAAAACGATGAAATTATTCGAAAAGTTTATAAAGACCTAAATCAAACAATTTTCTGAATTGCCAAAATTTGTTGATTTGCTTTTATGGTGGCCGTCAGTATTATAAAGCAGCTAGTGCTCAGAAGAATCAAGTAACTCGCATATTATTTCTGATTTAACCTGTGACTGCGCACATGTTAAAAAATGCTTTGATGAAGTTAGTGGAAAGTGCTAATTCATCACAATATCATCACCCAAAGCGCGCTTTCCAAACTATCAACAAAAAATGTAGTGTGCATTTACTACTCACAATTACGGCCAACATACCCACATAAACGCCATTACTTTCTGACAGGGTCGAAATAATTACGCGTATATTGTTATCGAACAGATTTTGGTAAAGAAAAATTTTCACTGCTAACATCTCTCGGATTTTGCGCCGCAAATAATATTTCTCGTGATGGTAACTTGTATCGCGGCGGAAGCCGCAGAAGAATGACGGCACAACCGTTGAACATTTCATACGAACACAAAAAAATGAACTTTATTTCAGACTCATGCATATATACCCCCAAGTTGCACTGATGCAACTGGCGGTGTATAAAGACAGCACAAACCGAAACTAAAACTGAAACTGAAACGCGCCATATTCCACTCCTTAAAAAGACGAAGTTAAATAGTTACTGTATTAGTACTAGTTTGCAAAGACACGATATTTACAAATATTTACAACAACACATTGCTAGTTTTCTTCACTATAATGCATCCTGTACAACTAAGTAGAATACATGTGCGCATGACCTACAACGAACAAAAAAAAAACGAAAGAAAAATGCTTGCTCAAATACTCCAACGTCTGCACACAGGTATGCAGAATTTAGGTTCCGTCAGTGCACTCGCCCGCACACTAACACACACCGGCTACACGTGGCCCACGTATCGATCCGGAGGCATTCTGTTCCTCGCTGGTTGGACCAGATGCTGAGGTACAGGGTCCTTCGCTGCAGCTGGCGCTGGAGCTTGTAGCGTGGGTGTGTTTGCTGAGCCTTCAGAGTCCGCTTTGAGGAGCGATCGTGTGGTTGCTCAGGTGCTGTATATGAGGTTGCGGGTTCGAAGGCAGCGTTAGGCTGCGGGATCATTGCGCCTGAACATGCAGGTACCTTCGATAATTTCGAAGCCTTCCATATTCGCCCATCGTCAACCAAAGGGTTTATTGACCTTGTTGGCGGACAATCATTCGTAGCCGGGTAACCGCGAGGTCACCCTTGCCAGGTTCTTCTGGTCTCTAGATTTACACAAAATCACCAACAGGCACTGTTGTCATACTCCGGGTACTGAGATGGTCTCTATATTTTTTGCTGTAGCTGTGCTTCCTCTTTACGCGTTTTAGGCGGAAGAGACCATCCTGACTAATGAAAGCGATCAAATAACGGCTTTCCGAGTTGCCAAATTTGGTGCGAGGCTGATGCGAGGTCGAGCTTGGAAAACTGCGCTGCCTCAACGAGACTTTAGAGGAGTTCCTCGTTGTGTGGAAAAGGAACAATATCGGTCCCGACAGCTTTATTAGGCTCCCGTAATTCCAAACAAACGCAAGTGGCTCCATCCTGCTTTTGAACAACACGAATTAAAATACCCATTACGAAGCATTAATCAGCTCTATCAAGTCCAACTGCTCGAATCGACGAAGTTTTTCATTTACCCAAGCTCGGAGTGAAAGGGGCCGGCGGCGACATTTTGCGACATTTGCCGGAAGCGGAACTTCAACACGACGCTGAAAATTTTTTGCTAGGCTGAGACTGGAGTCGAAAGGACATGCAAACTCATTGGGATACTCTGCTGCACGACGTGCAGATTAAACTGCTTCCATGACTGGGCCTCTACGTAGTGGGACTGGTAGTTGACGCGGTAGTCTCAAGACAACGGTGGGACGAGCCATCAATCTGGAAATCAAGGGACTTTATGGCACCAACACCTAGGAGGGACATGCCTTGATATGCGTGCTCTGATATCCTATCATCGTCGCCATTGTTGTATCATGGTTGAAGCAGCAGAAGAGCGACGAAGCAACCATTGTCGCAGGCAAACACTCCAAACGTTGAACCTTTATTCAGAGGTATGCATAACGGCGTCACGAGGCGTGGTGGACAATCCCCGTGGCGCCACGGCCTACCACCAAGGATAATGACGACGAAGAAGAGCTGTGTTCCCGGCACTGCCAGGCCGGTTATGGCTTGATGTAAATAGTTCTTGACCATTGTGTAAATACATCGCTTCATAACCACATGGTTCGTGTCATCTGCTGCCACGAAACATTTGGTGGAGCGTGCGGGTTCGTCTACCCCGTCCTGGTCCCAGCATCGCATCGAATCGGCATGGACGTTGCCGCCAGGGATAACGAAGGCGCGCCGGACAGCCGCAGCCCAGCAGAGGCCACCACACGACGATGTCCCCCACCTCATGTCCCCAGCCCGAAAGACCAAATTGACGACCAGCCGAGATGAGCCGTGCCCCGACAAGCCGAAGATGGATTCCTCCGCCCTTCCATCCGACGTCACATCGGGGCCTTTGGCGCTTCGTCGCGGCTGAAGCCATTGCTGTTGCTGGGCCAGGCATCATCAACACCATCATCGTCATCCGTGGCGGCAAGCGATTCGTCTTCATTTGTCACCGCACACTCACCCGCATTCAATCGCGAACTGGCGTCGGCGTCGGACGGGACGGTCGTCCTCGACCGGAGGGGTGATGTCGCGGGACGTGGTGGACAATCCCCGTGGTGCCATGGCCGACCACCAAGGATGATTACGACGAAGAAGAGCTGTGTTCCCGGCGCTGCCAGAGAGAGAGTAAACTTTATTAAAGAAAAAGAGCCAAGTGGTCGGTTTCCTCAGTCCAGGACCCCGTTGGAGCGTCCAGCCGTCTCAGCCCGGTGAATCAGCCCAAGGTGTTCTTCGGCGCTCGAGCTGGCCAGTTCTTCTTCCCACTGCTCAACCGAGGGGTTGGAAATCGCGGAAACTGAGGGGTTGAGTTGGCACTCCCACACCATGCGGTATAGAGTGCAGGGTGCTTTGCAGAATCGACACTGCGGGTGGTATTGCGTAGGCCAGATAAAGTGCAGCTTGGTAGGATGGGGAAAGGTGTTTGTTTGCAGGAGACGCCAGTAGCGCTCCTCTTTCTTGCTGAGAGAGGGGTGTGCAGGGGGAAGCGTTAGCCGGGCTAGCCTGTAGTATTGCGTCACCTCCTGGAATGATGTCAAGGGGATGGCCGTCTCTAGCCAACTCTCTCGCGGCGCTCGGCTGGTCAGACCTCGAGCAGTCTCGTGGGCAAAGACATTGCCACGGAGAGAAGTGTGAGCGGGTGTCCAGACAACCAATACCCTTTTCTTTGGAGGGTTCTGGCTTAAGATCTTCATTGCGGTGTGTGAGATGCGGCCTTGAAGGTAGCTCCTACACGCTGACTGAGAGTCCGTGATGACTACTTCCGCAGGTGTTTGCGTTATCGCCAGTGCTATAGCTACCTCTTCGGCCTGTAGCGTGGTTACTTTCGTGAGAGTGAGGCTCGTGACGTGGCTGTCTATCTTAGTTACGGTCGCCACCATGACTCCGCGTCTTGCATAATATGCGGCGTCCGTGTAAAAAACATTTTCGTTGGAGCCATATTTTTCTCCAGGGCTCTAACTCGCGCCTCTCTCTGTCCCTCGTGGAACTGCGGGTGCATGTTTCTTGGCAAGGGGGCCACTGTGATGTTACGGCGTAGTTCACCAGGGATATTTTCCGTCGATTCTATAGGGCGATCAGGGATGTTCATGCCCAGTCTCAGTAGAAGGGCCCTGCCCGCATCCGTCCTTGATAGCCGGTAGCGCTGACTGAGCAGGTGGCCCTCAATCAGCTCGTCCACAGTGTTGTGAAGCCCAAGCTTGAGGAGACACTCGTTGGAGGTGTAGGATGGCAAACCCAGCGCTTGCTTGTACACCTTTCGCAAGAGCGTATCCAACTTGTTCTTCTCAGTCACGGTCAAAGGAAGAGGCATGAAGGAGGCTGACACACTTCGACTTGTCCAGGCATTTGTCGTCTCAAGGTTCACCTATGTTACGCCCGGCGCTGCCAGGCCGGCTTCCGGTATGGCTTGATGTAAACAGTTCTTCACTATTGTGTAAATACATCGCTTCATCCCCACATGGTTCGTGTCATCTGCCGCCACGTAACAATATACTCCAGTAGCACTGGCCCACATGCGGCGTATAAAAGACCACATAAACAGAAACTGAAACGGTCTCTCAACGCTATAGTACCGAAAGCGTATTTCTGTTACTTTTAAATGTAAAAAATGCAAACTGGTATACTTCCTCCCTAAGCAACGTGGCTCACCACGTACAATACACCAATAAGAAATGTTACACTGCCTGCGGCCTTTTCGCACCGTCTCCACCTTCCCTCCACTTTGCGAAAATACGGCAGAATATGTAGCGCCAGTGTTTTGTGGGACACCGCCCGAGTGTGTCAGCGAAGGGTTATCATGGCCGTTTAACAATTACCTGACAACTAGCGGAGCATGTGGTTTCACCACGTCAGCACAATTGACAGTGTACGATTCTTCTAGCTTCGGCTATATGCAAGTATTCGGCTCTTCCACAGCCTTGTCAGTTTTCGCAGCCTTCGGGTACACTGCGGGGACCCTGACCATTTTGGGTACACTGTGCATAGGACTAAAAACAATCGCTGTTATAACGATATGGTCCCCGTACCACCGAAAGCAGGTTATTTAGAATCGACGAAATTAGAGTTGGGGTCTTAAGCTAAATAAGCGCATGGGCAATTGGAGCTCAAAGTTTGAAGCTCGCCGCTTGCATGGCTGCCATTAATATTAGGGTGAAAACAGGACATGACACGCGAAGTGAACATGTACCGCTCCTGCGATGTATAATGTGTTCTTTCCGCATCGGTGCATGAACGTGTCTCCTCGGAAGCCGTCGGTTTTTAAAAGAAACCATGAAGCTGCACTCACAAAGAAAGTAATTTCGTCAAAAACGAATGGTCCTCGCATATGGCTTTGTCTGAAGCAGGACGAATCCAGTTTAGGGCATTTGGACGATATGTGTGTACAAGACTGCTCTGATATGTCGACGGGGAGTCAATGTGAGCATCCGTTTCATCTTGACATGGTTGCGTGTCGGGGTTTAGCACAGAAAGCACATATAACGCACCTAGGAGCTGAATGGTATTCGAAGATTCACTATTCTAGGAAAAGTTATCATCCTGAGTATCGGCCACATTAACCTTTATCATTCCGCTCGCTTTTATTCCACCCCTAATGCTGACGGCGGGCGATGGGCACGGCGGGTGCTGTAGGGTCACTTGCTGGCTGCTATAATTTCCATCAGTCAACAGACAGACAATCGCCAGCGCTGCAAAACGTCGCAAAAAAGAGCCCATTGGGTATTTTGCTCTGGAAGCGAACTATGTGCATATGTTTTTGTTAGAGTCGAGTACAAGGTGCAGACACATTGTACGCGTTATCATTCATCATAACTTTTCCCCTTGCCTGCCTGTAACATATTTATCGGGTTGTGGAGTTATTGCCCATTTTGCCCTCAGCTTCGCGAAGCATCGAGTTGACGCGTTTCCATAATACTTACGAGCCTCTAGTTTCAGCACCCGCCTAGCCGAGAGCAGAACTCGGCAATGTACATGCCGCGTCGTCACCTTTCGCACTCTCTGTGTTATGCAGTCCACATATGCCTTAGTGCTGTAGCTTTGTTATATCCGGGACTGCAGATTTTTTCCCGACTGAATAAGCCGGGCATTTTTAAACGTCGACTGAGACTGCGGTTATCACTTTGAACGGTACTTTAAAAAAGCAGCCTAAATGTTCGACGGGTTTTAAGAAGTGGCTATGCCCTTATGATCAGCTGACTTATATCGGGGTACAATCCCGATCGCGGCCCCATTAGCATTTCCACAGCAGTTAGCACGTGTAGGTCTGCGAGCTCGAGGTTTACTTTGTTTCTAGGAATTCCTACGCGATATAGTATCATGAAACCTAAATAGTGCTTGTAAAAAACGATGAAAAGCAAGCTACCTCAGTAACCCACTGACAAATATTGAAAAGTAAGCTACCCAGTTAGAAAGGTTTAACACGATTGCAAACTCCGGGATTGAAGCATGAAGCCTTAACTTGGCGACTTACTAAACAACTAGAAAGGAAACTTTGGGCGGTTCAACAGGACATGGGAAGAATAAAGTTAGGAGTAACACTTAGGACAGGAATCAAGCTACCTGGTTCAGAGAATAAATTAGAATTTAAGGTATTGCAGTTGAAATGAAAAAAAAAATGAATTGGGCTGGCCATGTAGACACCAACAACCTGCAGACAAATAGGATTACCGAGCCAATATCAAGAGATGGGTCTAGAAGAAGACCAGTAATTCTTTGGAAGGAATAAATTAGGAAATTCGTTGGGGAACAGTGGACCCGACAATCGCAGGACAGGAGCAGTTGAGGTCAATGGGAGAGGCCTTCATCCTTGAGGGGCAGTAAGTAGGCTGATGATGACGATGAGGAGAAGAAGAGGGGAATATGTTGAGGAGAATGCGGAGGAGAGTGAGGAGGATGTAGAGGAAGAGAGAACGATGTCAAACACGTTTGGTTACGTGCTGTCGCTACCGTACAGGGGGAGAACTGATGATGATGAATAAACTTTTTTGGAGAGCAGGTGCTGACCAGTGATCACCCTGTAGTGGCGTTCCTTCCCCACAGAGGGCGTGCCCAGTTGGGAGATCCGGAAGAATCGCTGTTGAAGGGCGAGCTCAGCGAGCGCACAGTCAACTTACCACTTCAGGGGTCCCGTAGGACGAGAGGACCGAAAAACAAAAAAAATGTTTCGCTGTCCTGTTTACCCAAGGAAGACCAGCAGCGGTATAAATGAAAGTCGGAACCTTAGTGGTGGGAAACGCGGCTTCCTCAGCATCAGATCAAAGTATGTGAGCATGTGCAAGAAACACTGTGGCGCAAAATGCATCGGTCGTGCCAACGACGTTAAGGTGACGGCCTATCCGGTGTCACATAAGGGCCTCAAGATGGTTCTTGCGTCTAACTCCACCTCGAGAACGATCGAGAGGTTGATAACCTGTTCAAATCAGGGCATTCCTTGATCACAAGGGAAACAAAAAACTCAGCTGTAAAACATGTGTTCTCGATGCTGCTCCCAGTGGTCGAAACAAAACAAACAAAATTGCCTGCGATAGCCTATTTACAAAGGCCTTGCAGAACTGCTTTTGTCCAAGAGTCATTCAGCTTGAGCTAATGTCAGTGTCCCCAGCAACTTTATGAGAACAACGACTGACGCGGTCCCTATTTTTTGGGTGCTGCTTGCAATTTTTCCTACGACACGAAGTGGCAGAGGAATCGACGTTTATCTTGAGCAGCGCGCATCTAGCGAATATTATGATCGCTTGTGACGAAGAGTGCTACATGCGTAGGAGTGGGAGGAAGAAATTAAATACGACCGAAAAGTCACGAACCAAATATACCCTGTTGCGAGCCTCTTCGTTCTCTCAATCTGCCACACTTCCATTTAAAAGTCCCATTCCGCCTGATCAGCAACTGAGCCGGTGGGGCCTAATTGCATACTTGCACACCAGCACTACCTTGCGCAAAGGTAGGAATTTTAAATATATATGTAAGGCCTGCCGCATCTATAAGAAGGAGTCGAATTTTCCGTTGGATACGCCGTCATGGATGCCAGTTCTTCCTTGGTTAAATCCCGTAACGGAGATGGGCTATGGTGGCAGTGATCACGTGGGAGACATGATGAGTTACGGCTGCCTAGTTCGTCATGAATGATTGCGCGTATCAGAGTACGGAGTTCTGTGTTCCCATCCAGGGCAGCCGGCTCTTACTAAAGGCGAAGAAACTGCAACTAATCGAGTCCTTGGCAGGTCTCGCGCAGATCACTGACTGTCTCTGGATAGCGAGGGCGTTAAATGCAAACGAAGCAATGCCGTTCAAGATGTGCCGCCCCCTATCGGCCTCTGGCATGCTTTCGTCCACCCGGCGGCAGAGGGCGAGCACCTCCTCGATGTAAGCCGCATATGTCGCTTCGGGACATTGGATGCGAGAACCGAGATTTTTCTCGGCGCCATCGACGCGAGCTGACGGGGTGCCGAATGCTTTGCGCAGATGCTCAGTAAAATAGGTCCAGTTCTCGATGGTTGCCTTGTTGTTGATGTACCATGTCTTTGCGACCAGGTCTAGGTGGAATGAAAGATTGCGCCGTTTTAAAGCATCATCCCACCGGTTAAATTGGCTGACGCGATTATACTGGTGGAGCCAGTCTTCGACGTCTTCACCCCGAAGACCAGCGGAGTAGGGAGGGTCGCGCAGGTGGCCCGTGATCACCCAAGCCGAGGGCGGTGGAGCGCTGCATTGCGACGCGCTTTCTCGTTGCATGGTTGGCTCGCGTAGCGGAAGACGTCAAACGGAATGGAGGTCCAGGTGTGTAGCTGGGAGTGGCAGAGGACGGGTCCGATAAGCAATTCCACCACTTGAGAGAGTAAAGCAGGTCAGCAGACCTAAAGCAGGGCGGCGTTTATTCCTGCGGTCTTTAACAAGCAACCAGCAGAACCAAAGAACTCCAATGACGATTAGGATCGCGCGAGGGCAGGGATACGACGATGACACCAAACGATGCGTGGGTGAGACGATGCTTATTATAGTGTGTATGGACACAATAGAAAGAATGACCATCAAGCAATCAGTGTAAAGGCAGCGCTCACTCTATATATATATATATATATATATATATATATATATATATATATAAATATATATATATATATATATATATATATATATATATATATATATATATATATATATATATATATATATATATATATATATATATATATATATATATATATATATACCCACGACCTCCAGACCGGTATTCTGGAGGTCGTGGGTTCAGATCCCATCTGGCGGGCATTTTTTCTCCACTTTCTTATTTTCCAAATTCTTTATCTTGACGTACTACATCCTCCCCTTTGCTTTCCGAGGTTGTCTCGACTGCCAATTCTTATTTCTGTCTTACTTTCAACGAGCCCCTCATTTCCTATTCTGATTCGCTATATACATAAATATATATATAAATAATACGTTTTGTCTAACCTGAAGACAACTTCAGATTTATATAACAGTCTCGAAATTGAACGGATATATAAAAAATTGAAGAGCGTCACAGGGTTTTAGACTTCTTTGGTTGTAATGCCACCAAAAATATTTCCTGGAGACGTTTTTTTAAGAACGGATTTGAGGAGCTTTTGCTCGAGCCTTCCTCTATGCCTACATCGAGTACATCGCCGCCTTCATCTTGTGGATGAAGAAATAAGTTTAATAAACCAAAAGCCACAATGAACGGCCTACCGGCTGTGAGAACAAGAAAAAATTGCATAGAATGAAGTCAAATTGCCAGACGTGATAAACGGGACGACAGAGAGCGGAACACCGGTTAAGATTAGGGCGGCAGAAGAAGGAGAGGCAGTTATGTGACAGAGGATGCAGAAACCGAATTTGGCAGTGACGCGAGAAAATCATGCACCCTTCTTTTTACATTGCCTTCGTCACGACCGCCCGATACAAAAAGTGACAATTCGAAATCGGAAGGAAGTTTGCGAACGCAGCCGTGAATACTGTATTTTTAACATCTGCTGCTTTTTGATGCAATAAAATTTTCCTTTTCCTAGTAAAAAGCACCTTACTGAAGTTTTTCGAGTTTTAATATTTCAATGAATACCTCCCAAAAACAGCGTGTACTGAAATTATTTTTGTCGCATTTGCGAAACTTCGCTGGGGATATAGAACAAGGACATCCCGGGATAGACGACCACCACCCCAGGCCCGTTGCGCTCACTACCGTTCACCGATTAACTTCGGTACTAAAGATGTTAATTTTCTCGCACTGTGCATATTTGTGTTGTGGTGAATTGGTCGGCTCAAGAAAAGTATACTCTCCTCCGGATAGGGCTCATAATGCAAACTGTACAACCCTAGTGCAGTCCCAACCTTATCGCTGTATTTTTATGGGAAGCATGAGAGCGACAAATATAAGCAGGCTTTTAACACTGGAGGTGGTTTAAGCCTTCAGTTCCGCCATGCATGGTTACCAGAAATCTGTCATCATTCGCGAAGTGAAGAGGATGCAAATGATAGGCCAGCAAGTGCGAGGGAAAGTACTGAGGAGGCAAGGAGCTAATGGGCAGGAAATTAGGATTGCGTGGCTCAGGAAAACATTTGCTTAAGGATATCGTGGGAATCCATACTTTAACGTTTACGTAGGGAAGATGGAAACCTAACCATTGCGGCACCCCAATTCCCGAAAGATAGGGCATTAGCAGCGGTGTGGAACAGGGCGATTGTTTCTGATGGAGGCGAAAAGCAAAAACGCCCGTGTGTACGAGATTTCGGCGCACGATAAAGATCCCCAGGTGGTCAAAATTAATCCGGAGCCCTTCACTACGGCGCGCCTCATCGCCTGCGTTGCGTCGGCGCGTTAAACCCCACAATCAACAGGGCGATTGCCGCAATTTCGAAAGAAAAAAAGGCTGTATTTGCACGCAGTGTGCAACACCTAAATGGAAAGAATGACAGATAGAAGTTTTAAAAAGTGATTGAGCCAAGTGGCTTAGTTTCAAGCGGGAAATAGAATTAAAGGTACGATTGAATTAAAGCGTGCGGAGTTGGCCAAATCGTTTACATCTCTCTTCGCCAAGACACCTCTTAACGTGATCGGAGCCTAAATCTCATGTGGCTTTGGGAGGGCGGAAATAAATAATAAATGATCCTTAAACCGATAGCCTAACCACCAGTTAAAAAACAAAAACAATAAATAGCGCCCCCGCATAGAAAAAAATATGTAAGAAATAAACACAATGA